>NC_080752.1:56764400-56872313 GCF_020826845.1 Diceros bicornis minor
TTGACTAAAAAGCGAAAAGAAAGAGGGAAATCAGAAGGAACACTGAACCGTCATGGAGCTACGCATAGTTTATTTACAGATCTCCCCCCAGCCCCACCATGTAAGTGACCTTTCCAGACTGTCAGTTGCCGGTCGGGTTCCAGGCGGAATGTCGGGAGCCGACATTTGTTGTGGCTGGTGTTGCCACGGTGAGTGGGCAGAGCCCTGTGGTGGGTCAGTGCCATGGAGGGGCTGCCGTCCTCTGTGGAGCTGGGCTTTGGGCCGATCCTCGGCAAGCTGGGCGAGGTGGTGGTGGCGCTGCTGCCCGATGGCCTGAGTCCACGCCTCACTTGCCACAGCCTCCAGTGGGAGACAGTGATGCGCCCACCTGTCGTCGGTTTACTGGTGGGTCTCTTATTTCTCTTCAGACTTGTTCAGTCTGTTAGAAGTCGACGTTACGTGAGACGTGAAAAGCGGCTGGCAGAAGCAGTGGCTGCAGCGATTGAGGAGAAATGCCAGCTCATTGACAAGCTCAGCGCTGCTCAAGAGGAGTATATGGGGATCGACTCGTCTTCAGAGAACGCCAGGCTAGAGAGAGAGTCGCTAAATATACCCGGCCTCACAGACGCTTCCCGAAAGGTGACGAGGACCAACTCAGTGCTGATGGAGGAATTAACTGGCCTGGTTCGAGAACTGAAGGCAGAGAGAGCCAAACGGTCGAAAGAAGAAGGAGAGATGGCCGAGATGCTAAAAGCGCTCGCGTCCATAGAAGCGGTCGTGAGATCCAGCACGTCACGAGGAGCTTTGCCAAAGCTGCCCGGAGGCCGAGAGCCAAGCCCTGCTGGTCCCTTCCCCGGCGGTGGGCCTGGGTCTTAAAGCGGGGCTGTTCTCTCCCCCTCCACGCAGGCCTCCCAAGCCGCCTGGCTGCCTCCAGCCAGCTGGACCTCCATCGGAGCGTTCCTGAGGCCAGTGGATGCAGGGGAGCCCCTTCGCTGGGCTGGAGATCCTCTACCTTCGCCTGCTGGACACCGCAGACGGCTCCTTCGCGGTCAGTTCCTCCAAATCGACAGACTTTTGGAATTCCTAGAGCACACCGAGAAAAGTGGGACTTTGTTGCACTTCACGGACTGTTTGGATTATCCCTCGTTAGTAGTGAAGAAGAGCCTGATCTTTTCCTTAAATTGAACCTTCATCAAACTACCTTTCTCTAGACGATATTGTGTAAATATTATGTATATATTAAACTTCAGTGAATTATTAACGGTGTCTGTCTCAGTGTTGCATTGAAAGTTGTAAATGTGCGCCATGTAGCAGTCAAGACTTTTAGCAATCGACAGCAGTCTTGTTTCAGAGTAGTATTCCCAACAGTCGCGACTCACAAGTCGAAGGAGCTTTCTTGGACTAAGTATGTAGTGGTTAGAAAAAGCAAAAGCTGATCGATCTCTTTGGGGATCAAGTTAGATTGCCTGGTTAGAGAGAGGTTTGCCTTCTTTTGTGACTTGATTCTAATGTGGCAACGGCTAAACAATTTTCAAGAAACAAATGATAAACTACGTGGAGGTTTGTCCTTGCACTACACGAAGGCCGAGGGAGAGTTTACTGATGAAGAGGAAATCACCTTTGACATCTGGGGGGAACCTCCTCGTTGCTGCCCTCGGCCCCCTCTACTCACCAGCTAACGCTCCACACTGGAAAGCTGAGGGAAGTCTCAGGGGTTTCTCTCCCATGTGACGAAGTGAGGGTCTCGATCATTCCTAGTTTCACTCACAGATAATGTCCCCCAGTTAGGCAACGAGCACCAGCTGCGGATGACTTTCCTGTGGCAGGAAAGCAGCAAGTGGCAGTTGGAGCAAATAGGAGGGGTCACATGAGACAAATGGCAGAGACAGCATCAGCAGCACAGAAAGGATTTCTCCTCTTAAGTCGAGAGAAAGCAACAAACCAAAAACCTGTGCTTGCCTTGGCAACAGAGCAATGAAGACTAGAATGCGAGAGCCTGCCCTTGTGTTGCTGACATTTTAGGAAGGACAGGCAGGTGCTAAAGAATCAAATTGAGTAGAAGACATGGCATATTAGGTGATAACGAATGTTCTGGAGAAGAATAAACAAGGCAGGGTAAGGGGTGATGGGTGTGGGAATGGGGGGCACACTTGCCTAGACACACACTCTCGGTGGGAGTGGTCACCTGAGCACTGAGGAGCCCTGGAGGAGAGCTCTGTAGGCAGGGGGGGCAGAACGGGCCATGGCTCTGAAGGCGGCATGAGCACGGTGAGTGTGAGAAGCGACCAGGAGCCAGAGTGGCCCGAGTGCAGTGAGTGAAGCCAGAGAGAAGGGGGTCAAGGCCATCAGGGGTCAGAAGGTGGAGGGAGTCGAATCCACCGTAAAGAGTTTGGTTTCCCTTTCAGAGGACAGAAGCTGCCATGGGGAAGAGGAGAACAGAGGGAAACCTGTGGGAGAGCATGGCAGGGACTCGAGGCTGAGGATGGTGAAGGCTGCCCCCGGGCAGCGGTGGAGGTGGAGACGGAGAGGTGGGGTGGGATCCGGGACCTGTCCTGCAGGCAGAGACCGTGAGACGTGCTGATGCCTGTGGGTGTGAGAAAAGAGAGGAGTCGGCATGGGGACGGGAGCCCCAGGTGAGGGGTGGTGTCCTTCAGCGAGATGGGGGGAATGGCAGAGGAGTGCCTTTGGACGGGAAATCAGAGTGGGCCTCTGTGAGAGTTAGGTTTCAGGGCCCCTCAGCCAGCAGAGTAGAAATACCAACTGTTCGGAGGAGACAGGTGTCTGCGCTCAGAGGAGCGTTCACGGCTGCAGATAGAAGTACGCAGGGGCATCGGGGAGGGAAGTTCCCGTAGCAGAGACGATGTCCAAGGGCCGAGAAGATGCCACAGGGTAGACTCCATGGGCCTGTTTGCGGCGAGAGCCCATCTTACAGATGCAGAAGCTGAGGCCCAGAGAAGTGAAGTGAATATTTACCTCTTCCTTTCTCTGGAGTGGAAGGGTCAGTAATCAGCCCAGGCCTGCCTCTGGTGTCCTGGGCTTGGAGGCCTCACAGATGAAAACAGTAGAGAACAGAAGCCAGGTGTCCCATGGGAGCCAGGTGACCAGGGGAGCACAGGAAGCCTCAAGCAGCTGTCTTGAAGGTCCACTGAGCCTGAATCCATTTGTGGGGTTGGGGGTGGTGGGGGCGGGTCGAGGGGGCTGGGAGGCCCTAAAAGATGGTGTGTGTAGCTGGCGTGGGTTTTATGGTGGCATTTCTAGGGGACAGAGATGAAGCTGGCCTCTCTTCTTTCCTCTTGATACTTCTCCTGTCCCCATTTCTTTCTTTGTTTTTGGCAGGGAGGGCCCGGGGGTGATGCCAGTTCTCAGGTTTTAGGGCAGCTCCTCGCTCTGGAAGCGGGGTTGCCTTTTAGAGCCAGGAGGAAGGGCCGAGAGGCCCAGACGTCGCTCCGGGCTCGAGGGCCTCACACGTTGCCATTTGTGGATGCGTCGTGAGGCTCCTCCTCAGAACCAGGGCTGCTCAAGGAAGAGCTCACTTCCTAACACGCGGAAGAATACTTGCCACAGTGGCTTGAAATGGGCCTCTCGAGGTGACATTTCGGTGACTTTTTCCCCTTCCTGAAGACGCATATAATTTTTACATTCCAAACGGGTATAGAACTGTACCTGGTGAAGAAAACAGATCTTTGAAGGCGCTAACCTCGAAAGCTCCCTAGGTGTCAGTGACCGAGGGAGGAGGGGGTTCTTCTCACCTCCGTCTTGCCTTTGAGAGAGGAGCGGCGTGTTTCCACTTTTGTGAACTTCCGGGAACCCCGCTGCCACCCCGATCCCTGGTTTGGCTGGGAAGGTGGGAGGTGGCGAGGCAAACATCCCGTCACCAGCGAATCCCGTCGAAGGCCGCGCTTGGAAAATGAGTCTGCAAAGAAACAGTTCACGCCACGCGTGGAGCCCTTGACCATGGTGTGGCGAACGTGCTCAGAGCCCAGAGGTGGGCAGGGGTGGACGGGGACGAGCGACTCCTTCTCCACTTGGGCCCTCCTGACCACCTGCAGCTCTAGGGGAACCCCCCCAAAGGGCCCCCGCTCAGTGCGGCTCCTGTGCCATGCCACGGTGCACCCCACTTCCGTGGGCACCTCTTATTAAATGTGTGCCCAGATGGTCCCTGAGGATGGGGCCCCGCCTGTTGTCCCCACCTAGAAGTCCAGCCCCGGGAGGCAGGCTGCGGTCCTGCGCTGGACTGAATGTCCACTGTCTGGAACGGGGACTGCGGCTTTGGCGGCTCACAGGTCAGATTTACAGGAGGAAGGGAAGGGCCTGGCTGCCCGCAGTGCCAGCTCCTGGTGCTCTGTCACCCCACACTCACACAGCAGTGCCCTCCCCTCCTCCGTGCCGTGCTTCCTGCTGTCGCCTCCCTCAGGCTGCAGGGGCCTCTCTTCCCACCTGCCTCCAACCTTCAAGTCCTCCCTGTCCTTCAAGGCCTCGTCCAGATGCCACTCCCTCTGGACAAGCCGCCCCCTGCCGCCCCCCCCCGCCCCCCCCGCCACCGCCACCGCCACCGCCACCCCCGCCCTCCCCGCCTCCTAATTACCCCATCACGTGCCCCCTCCTCACTGACTGTTTCCAGGAGGCCCACCACCACCACACACACCCTTTATCGAGTAGTGTAGCTTTAGAGGCAGTCCCGAAGATGGTAGTACCGTACCTTCCTCTCACTATGTTCTGCTTCAATACTGGGGAGGCGTGTTGAGTCTGCCGCTGGGATCTTCACTAGGATTGTCTTGACTCTGTAGATCCTGTTGGGAAGAGCTGACATCTGCTGAACAATACCGAGTCAACCTACGAAGAAACATGGAGGAAGTCTGCATTGCTGTTGGTCTTCTGTGATTTCTTCTGTCAGCGTGTTGTAGACCTCCTCACATCGATCTTGTGCGTAAGTGTTTAGATTTACACCTGTGTGTGTCATTTTTGATGCTGATATCAATGATGTGTTTGTAACTTGAAATTCGAGGTGTTCACCGTTAGTGTAGAAGAGAGTTGAGAATCATTTTCAAGCCCATTCATTAGCACGGTGATTAAGTCTTCCACAACCTGTGATGAGGCTCTGTTCTGCCTCGGGCTGTCTCTTCAGGCCTGGGATCCCTGGTCAGGAAGGTAGAGCCAGATCCAGTCCCCTGGGTGTTCACGGCACTCTTGATCCTACCGTCCCCCGGGGAGTGGAGGGTTTTGTGGGCTGTAAGCAGCGAAGAACCGCCACCGCCCCACTCTCCCCAGTTTGTTGCTGCGTCCCCGCTGTCCCCATCCGCGAGAACGCTTGGTGCCGCTGTTCGCAAACCAGTCGGCTAAACGACTTTTCACATCTGATCCCGTGATCGTCTGTTTTCTTTGCGCTCCAGACGAAACCTAAAATCTGCAGATTTAGTTTCACATACACAATACTGCTACCACCTTGTATGGGCAGAACTTTCCGTGGACTCTACCCCCCCTTCTGCTCTGGGGAGACTTTGGCCAGGAGGGCCAATGGCCCTGGGAGGCCACCGTCAAGCTGTTCCCTTCTGTGAAGGAATTTCCGACCCGGCGACATGATGCAGGGAGCTCAGCCTCCAGGCGTCCTCTATGGGGAATGTGGATCTGAGAATTTCTGCCTGTTCTTCCAAGGCGATACGCAGGGAAGGGGAATTCATGCGACCCACGGTGGACATGTCCTGTGGTTTGCCTCCGACGACAAAGGGAGAGGCAAGCCCTGGCTGAGCTCCCTTCCTGTGACAGCCAGGGAGAGCCAACACTACGGAGAGATGCCACAGCCTCGGAACAAATGCGTGGCTGGGAGTGTACAGCCGAGTCAAGGGAAGGAGCACAGGCCTGTGAGACCAGAGCCAGCCTTGGGTCCTGCTCTAAATCCCAGAGAGGTGATCTGCAGTGTCCTGGAAAGGGAGGAGCTGGCTCGATCTCGGTGGTTCTTCTTTTATGATCGGAGTTTCGTGGGTGCAGGGGAATGTGCTGGAGTGGACCCCACATCCCCGGCTCTGCCTTGAGCATGAGGAAGAGCCATGGGGCTCTTATCCCCCAGTTCTGTGCCGGGGAAAGAAAGAGGCTTCCAGAAAATTCCCACGGACTGAACTTGACTGTGAGCTCCCCGTGAGGCTGGGCCTGGAGGGAGCAGAAGCAGATACTGATAAGCCTTCCAGAACCGTCACTTCCCGCACAGGTCACACGCACATCCGTGGACACACACCATTCCTCACAACCACAGGGCAGACGCACGAGGTCAGGCGATTACCCTCCTCATGGGCTCCCCTCCCACAGCATCCGTTACGAGAAGTTGCATGACTGGGAGATACATTTAAGTACTCGTATATATCTTTAGCTACTCTTCTGCTCTTTACTGTTACGTCTTCTCAAGCCGAGGAATATTTCCCGAGACGACCTTGAAGAAATTAATTGGAAATCTGAAGACTAAGGAGGGACTGCACTACGATGACGTGTATGTCCACATGCAGATCTGGAAAAAGTCGCAGGCTTAGTACAATCCACTGAAGTAGACTTTTGGTGCTCACGTAACTCAGTCATGCTTTTCTCTGCCTTCACACTGCACGTGTCATGATAGGGACTGGATAGGTCCTGTGATAGGTATTGGAGACTAAGCGGTGACACTGACAGGGAGACGCTTGAGCAGAGACCTGAAGGGAAGGAGGGAGACCAGCACATGGGTCTCACAGGACAGGGATTCAAGGCAGAGAGAAGAGGAAACGTCAAGCCCTGGGGCAGGAGCATCTTGGCGCACTCGTGGAGCAGGAAGGAGGCCTGCGAGGCTGGGGCAGAGCGCGTGAGGGCCCAGCTGTGCAGTTCGACCGGGGAGGTAAGCGGGGGTCAGATCCCGTAGGGCTCCTGGGGCATGGGTGTGTTTGACTTGCACTCTGATGAGTGGAAAGCTGCTGGGGGCGTGAGCTGAGGACGGACCTGACTGGATCCTCTGGAGCTGGGTGGAGAACCGACTGCACGGCTGAGGGCAGGAGAAGGAGCTTGGTTAGGAGCAGCCACGCTCATGTTGTCAAAAGGTGAAGGCGACTCTGAACAGGTAGGCTGGCGGGAGGCAAGGAATGGCCGGATGAGGGCGTTACTCTGATGCTGGGAATGAAGGCTTTGCCGATGGGGTGGAGGTGAAGAGGAGAGAGGGGAGAGGTCAAGAAAGACCACAAAGCTGGGGCCTGAACCCCCGTCGGGGTGGAGTTGCCCACGTGGAAAAGAGGGAGAGCAGGTTCAGGGGAGAATTGGAGTATGGTGTGGGCTCGTTCGATGTCCACATGGGGATGTCACGGAGGCAGCTGGGTGGGTGTGAGTCCGGACTGGATGGCAAGGTGTGGAAAGGATAAATAAACGTGGAAGTCACGACAGCACAGATGTCATTGAAGTCCGGAGACTGGCTAAGGTCAGCAAGGGCTCAAAAGCGGTCCACGATCTACGTCCTGGGTCAACACTGATGCTGAGAGGTTTGGGAGAAACACAGACGTCAGCGATGGAGACAGAGAAGGAAAGGCTACTGAGGTCAGAGAAACACGCCAGCCGACGACAAGACAATCCTCGAAAGAGTAGAATGGACCGAACCGGCAACGAAGTGATGGAAGCATTTCAAGGAGAAGGGACCGACTGTGTCGAATGCAGCCAAGAGAGTCAAGGGTGAGTGATGGACTTTTCCTACAACGGCACTGTGATAGTTACACAACTCTGCACTTGTACAGAGAAAAATCAGTGAATTGCGTATTTCGGTGTGTGAATTGATGACACTAAATTGTGCCTCAAGAAAACGGTTTCAAAATAAAAGGGCATTTAGCGTGTATCTACCCAGCATTTCTGCTCCCGGGTATTCTTCCCCCAAGGTAAATGAAACTACGTGCTTATAAGGCAGACGTATACGTGAATTTTCACAGCATCTCTGTTCATAACATACCACGCTTGAACTAACGCAGAAGTACATTATTATGTGAAGGGCTGGACATTTTGGGATATATTTACATGAGGTCAAAATACTCAGCCTTCAAAGGAGGGCGTACTGCTTATTCAAAGAAAAAGATATAGATCTCAAAAAACATTGCTTTGAGCAAAACAGACAGACATCGAACTGCAGGCCGTGATTTACTTCCTTTTCATGAAGTTCTGCCACGACCCAACTGAAGGATGTCAACAGAAATGAAAACAGAGGCTGCGCATGTCGAGGGTGGTTGGGTCTCAATTGAAACGTTGCAGAGGGCCGTTTTCTGTAGTCATGGGAATGATTCATATAGGGGAGGGGGTTTGGACACTCTAGGGGTTCGTGAAGTGTCGAAGATTTGTCAAGTCATGCAGCTAATGTTGACACGTTTCACTCTATTTTCATTTGATTTGACTAAAAAGCGAAAAGAAAGAGGGAAATCAGAAGGAACACTGAACCGTCATGGAGCTACGCATAGTTTATTTCCAGATCTGCCCCCAGCCCCACCATGTAAGTGAGCTTTCCAGACTGTCAGTTGCCGGTCGGGTTCCAGGCGGAATGTCGGGAGCCGACATTTGTTGTGGCTGGTGTTGCCACGGTGACTGGGCAGAGCCCTGTGGTGGGTCAGTGCCATGGAGGGGCTGCCGTCCTCTGTGGAGCTGGGCTTTGGGCCGATCCTCGGCAAGCTGGGCGAGGTGGTGGTGGCGCTGCTGCCCGATGGCCTGAGTCCACGCCTCACTTGCCACAGCCTCCAGTGGGAGCCAGTGATGCGCCCACCTGTCGTCGGTTTACTGGTGGGTCTCTTATTTCTCTTCAGACTTGTTCAGTCTGTTAGAAGTCGACGTTACGTGAGACGTGAAAAGCGGCTGGCAGAAGCAGTGGCTGCAGCGATTGAGGAGAAATGCCAGCTCATTGACAAGCTCAGCGCTGCTCAAGAGGAGTATATGGGGATCGACTCGTCTTCAGAGAACGCCAGGCTAGAGAGAGAGTCGCTAAATATACCCGGCCTCACAGACGCTTCCCGAAAGGTGACGAGGACCAACTCAGTGCTGATGGAGGAATTAACTGGCCTGGTTCGAGAACTGAAGGCAGAGAGAGCCAAACGGTCGAAAGAAGAAGGAGAGATGGCCGAGATGCTAAAAGCGCTCGCGTCCATAGGAGCGGTCGTGAGATCCAGCACGTCACGAGGAGCTTTGCCAAAGCTGCCCGGAGGCCGAGAGCCAAGCCCTGCTGGTCCCTTCCCCGGCGGTGGGCCTGGGTCTTAAAGCGGGGCTGTTCTCTCCCCCTCCACGCAGGCCTCCCAAGCCGCCTGGCTGCCTCCAGCCAGCTGGACCTCCATCGGAGCGTTCCTGAGGCCAGTGGATGCAGGGGAGCCCCTTCGCTGGGCTGGAGATCCTCTACCTTCGCCTGCTGGACACCGCAGACGGCTCCTTCGCGGTCAGTTCCTCCAAATCGACAGACTTTTGGAATTCCTAGAGCACACCGAGAAAAGTGGGACTTTGTTTCACTTCACGGACTGTTTGGATTATCCCTCGTTAGTAGTGAAGAAGAGACTGATCTTTTCCTTAAATTGAACCTTCATCAAACTACCTTTCTCTAGACGATATTGTGTAAATATTATGTATATATTAAACTTCAGTGAATTATTAACGGTGTCTGTCTCAGTGTTGCATTGAAAGTTGTAAATGTGCGCCATGTAGCAGTCAAGACGTTTAGCAATCGACAGCAGTCTTGTTTCAGAGTAGTATTCCCAACAGTCGCGACTCGCAAGTCGAAGGAGCTTTCTTGGACTAAGTATGTAGTGGTTAGAAAAAGAAAAAGCTGATCGATCTCTTTGGGGATCAAGTTACATTGCCTGGTTAGAGAGAGGTTTGCCTTCTTTTGTGACTTGATTCTAATGTGGCAACGGCTAAACAATTTTCAAGAAACAAATGATAAACTACGTGGAGGTTTGTCCTTGCACTACACGAAGGCCGAGGGAGAGTTTACTGATGAAGAGGAAATCACCTTTGACATCTGGGGGGAACCTCCTCGTTGCTGCCCTCGGCCCCCTCTACTCACCAGCTAACGCTCCACACTGGAAAGCTGAGGGAAGTCTCAGGGGTTTCTCTCCCATGTGACGAAGTGAGGGTCTCGATCATTCCTAGTTTCACTCACAGATAATGTCCCCCAGTTAGGCAACGAGCACCAGCTGCGGATGACTCTAGTGGCAGGAAAGCAGCAAGTGGCAGTTGGAGCAAATAGGAGGGGTCACATGAGACGAATGGCAGAGACAGCATCAGCAGCACAGAAAGGATTTCTCCTCTTAAGTCGAGAGAAAGCAACAAACCAAAAACCTGTGCTTGCCTTGGCAACAGAGCAATGAAGACTCGAATGCGAGAGCCTGCCCTTGTGTTGCTGACATTTTAGGAAGGACAGGCAGGTGCTAAAGAATCAAATTGAGTAGAAGACATGGCATATTAGGTGATAACGAATGTTCTGGAGAAGAATAAACAAGGCAGGGTAAGGGGTGATGGGTGTGGGAATGGGGGGCACACTTGCCTAGACACACACTCTCGGTGGGAGTGGTCACCTGAGCACTGAGGAGCCCTGGAGGAGAGCTCTGTAGGCAGGGGGGGCAGAACGGGCCGTGGCTCTGAAGGCGGCATGAGCACGGTGAGTGTGAGAAGCGACCAGGAGCCAGAGTGGCCCGAGTGCAGTGAGTGAAGCCAGAGAGAAGGGGGTCAAGGCCATCAGGGGTCAGAAGGTGGAGGGAGTCGAATCCACCGTAAAGAGTTTGGTTTCCCTTTCAGAGGACAGAAGCTGCCATGGGGAAGAGGAGAACAGAGGGAAACCTGTGGGAGAGCATGGCAGGGACTCGAGGCTGAGGATGGTGAAGGCTGCCCCCGGGCAGCGGTGGAGGTGGAGATGGAGAGATGGGGTGGGATCCGGGACCTGTCCTGCAGGCAGAGACCGTGAGACGTGCTGATGCCTGTGGGTGTGAGAAAAGAGAGGAGTCGGCATGGGGACGGGAGCCCCAGGTGAGGGGTGGTGTCCTTCAGCGAGATGGGGGGAATGGCAGAGGAGTGCCTTTGGACGGGAAATCAGAGTGGGCCTCTGTGAGAGTTAGGTTTCAGGGCCCCTCAGCCAGCAGAGTAGAAATACCGAATGTTCGGAGGAGACAGGTGTCTGCGCTCAGAGGAGCGTTCACGGCTGCAGATAGAAGTACGCAGGGGCATCGGGGAGGGAAGTTCCCGTAGCAGAGACGATGTCCAAGGGCCGAGAAGATGCCACAGGGTAGACTCCATGGGCCTGTTTGCGGCGAGAGCCCATCTTACAGATGCAGAAGCTGAGGCCCAGAGAAGTGAAGTGAATATTTACCTCTTCCTTTCTCTGGAGTGGAAGGGTCAGTAATCAGCCCAGGCCTGCCTCTGGTGTCCTGGGCTTGGAGGCCTCACAGATGAAAACAGTAGAGAACAGAAGCCAGGTGTCCCATGGGAGCCAGGTGACCAGGGGAGCACAGGAAGCCTCAAGCAGCTGTCTTGAAGGTCCACTGAGCCTGAATCCATTTGTGGGGTTGGGGGTGGTGGGGGCGGGTCGAGGGGGCTGGGAGGCCCTAAAAGATGGTGTGTGTAGCTGGCGTGGGTTTTATGGTGGCATTTCTAGGGGACAGAGATGAAGCTGGCCTCTCTTCTTTCCTCTTGATACTTCTCCTGTCCCCCATTTCTTTCTTTGTTTTTGGCAGGGAGGGCCCGGGGGTGATGCCAGTTCTCAGGTTTTAGGGCAGCTCCTCGCTCTGGAAGCGGGGTTGCCTTTTAGAGCCAGGAGGAAGGGCCGAGAGGCCCAGACGTCGCTCCGGGCTCGAGGGCCTCACACGTTGCCATTTGTGGATGCGTCGTGAGGCTCCTCCTCAGAACCAGGGCTGCTCAGGGAAGAGCTCACTTCCTAACACGCGGAAGAATACTTGCCACAGTGGCTTGAAATGGGCCTCTCGAGGTGACATTTCGGTGACTTTTTCCCTTCCTGAAGACGCATATAATTTTTACATTCCAAACGGGTATAGAACTGTACCTGGTGAAGAAAACAGATCTTTGAAGGCGCTAACCTCGAAAGCTCCCTAGGTGTCAGTGACCGAGGGAGGAGGGGGTTCTTCTCACCTCCGTCTTGCCTTTGAGAGAGGAGCGGCGTGTTTCCACTTTTGTGAACTTCCGGGAACCCCGCTGCCACCCCGATCCCTGGTTTGGCTGGGAAGGTGGGAGGTGGCGAGGCAAACATCCCGTCACCAGCGAATCCCGTCGAAGGCCGCGCTTGGAAAATGAGTCTGCAAAGAAACAGTTCACGCCACGCGTGGAGCCCTTGACCATGGTGTGGCGAACGTGCTCAGAGCCCAGAGGTGGGCAGGGGTGGACGGGGACGAGCGACTCCTTCTCCACTTGGGCCCTCCTGACCACCTGCAGCTCTAGGGGAACCCCCCCAAAGGGCCCCCGCTCAGTGCGGCTCCTGTGCCATGCCACGGTGCACCCCACTTCCGTGGGCACCTCTTATTAAATGTGTGCCCAGATGGTCCCTGAGGATGGGGCCCCGCCTGTTGTCCCCACCTAGAAGTCCAGCCCCGGGAGGCAGGCTGCGGTCCTGCGCTGGACTGAATGTCCACTGTCTGGAACGGGGACTGCGGCTTTGGCGGCTCACAGGTCAGATTTACAGGAGGAAGGGAAGGGCCTGGCTGCCCGCAGTGCCAGCTCCTGGTGCTCTGTCACCCCACACTCACACAGCAGTGCCCTCCCCTCCTCCGTGCCGTGCTTCCTGCTGTCGCCTCCCTCAGGCTGCAGGGGCCTCTCTTCCCACCTGCCTCCAACCTTCAAGTCCTCCCTGTCCTTCAAGGCCTCGTCCAGATGCCACTCCCTCTGGACAAGCCGCCCCCTGCCGCCCCCCCCCCCCCCCCCCGCCACCGCCACCGCCACCGCCACCCCGCCCTCCCCGCCTCCTAATTACCCCATCACGTGCCCCCTCCTCACTGACTGTTTCCAGGAGGCCCACCACCACCACACACACCCTTTATCGAGTAGTGTAGCTTTAGAGGCAGTCCCGAAGATGGTAGTACCGTACCTTCCTCTCACTATGTTCTGCTTCAATACTGGGGAGGCGTGTTGAGTCTGCCGCTGGGATCTTCACTAGGATTGTCTTGACTCTGTAGATCCTGTTGGGAAGAGCTGACATCTGCTGAACAATACCGAGTCAACCTATGAAGAAACACGGAGGAAGTCTGCATTGCTGTTGGTCTTCTGTGATTTCTTCTGTCAGCGTGTTGTAGACCTCCTCACATCGATCTTGTGCGTAAGTGTTTAGATTTACACCTGTGTGTGTCATTTTTGATGCTGATATCAATGATGTGTTTGTAACTTGAAATTCGAGGTGTTCACCGTTAGTATAGAAGAGAGTTGAGAATCATTTTCAAGCCCATTCATTAGCACGGTGATTAAGTCTTCCACAACCTGTGATGAGGCTCTGTTCTGCCTCGGGCTGTCTCTTCAGGCCTGGGATCCCTGGTCAGGAAGGTAGAGCCAGATCCAGTCCCCTGGGTGTTCACGGCACTCTTGATCCTACCGTCCCCCGGGGAGTGGAGGGTTTTGTGGGCTGTAAGCAGCGAAGAACCGCCACCGCCCCACTCTCCCCAGTTTGTTGCTGCGTCCCCGCTGTCCCCATCCGCGAGAACGCTTGGTGCCGCTGTTCGCAAACCAGTCGGCTAAACGACTTTTCACATCTGATCCCGTGATCGTCTGTTTTCTTTGCACTCCAGACGAAACCTAAAATCTGCAGATTTAGTTTCACATACACAATACTGCTACCACCTTGTATGGGCAGAACTTTCCGTGGACTCTACCCCCCCTTCTGCTCTGGGGAGACTTTGGCCAGGAGGGCCAATGGCCCTGGGAGGCCACCGTCAAGCTGTTCCCTTCTGTGAAGGAATTTCCGACCCGGCGACATGATGCAGGGAGCTCAGCCTCCAGGCGTCCTCTATGGGGAATGTGGATCTGAGAATTTCTGCCTGTTCTTCCAAGGGGATACGCAGGGAAGGGGAATTCATGCGACCCACGGTGGACATGTCCTGTGGTTTGCCTCCGACGACAAAGGGAGAGGCAAGCCCTGGCTGAGCTCCCTTCCTGTGACAGCCAGGGAGAGCCAACGCTACGGAGAGATGCCACAGCCTCGGAACAAATGCATGGCTGGGAGTGTACAGCCGAGTCAAGGGAAGGAGCACAGGCCTGTGAGACCAGAGCCAGCCTTGGGTCCTGCTCCAAATCCCAGAGAGGTGATCTGCAGTGTCCTGGAAAGGGAGGAGCTGGCTCGATCTCGGTGGTTCTTCTTTTATGATCGGAGTTTCGTGGGTGCAGGGGAATGTGCTGGAGTGGACCCCACATCCCCGGCTCTGCCTTGAGCATGAGGAAGAGCCATGGGGCTCTTATCCCCCAGTTCTGTGCCGGGGAAAGAAAGAGGCTTCCAGAAAATTCCCACGGACTGAACTTGACTGTGAGCTCCCCGTGAGGCTGGGCCTGGAGGGAGCAGAAGCAGATACTGATAAGCCTTCCAGAACCGTGACTTCCCGCACAGGTCACACGCACATCCGTGGACACACACCATTCCTCACAACCACAGGGCAGACGCACGAGGTCAGGCGATTACCCTTCTCATGGGCTCCCCTCCCACAGCATCCGTTACGAGAAGTTGCATGACTGGGAGATACATTTAAGTACTCGTATATATCTTTAGCTGCTCTTGTGCTCTTTACTGTTACGTCTTCTCAAGCCGAGGAATATTTCCCGAGACGACCTTGAAGAAATTAATTGGAAATCTGAAGACTAAGGAGGGACTGCGCTACGATGACGTGTATGTCCACATGCAGATCTGGAAAAAGTCGCAGGCTTAGTACAATCCACTAAAGTAGACTTTTGGTGCTCACGTAACTCAGTCATGCTTTTCTCTGCCTTCACACTGCACGTGTCATGATGGGGACTGGATAGGTCCTGTGATAGGTATTGGAGACTAAGCGGTGACACTGACAGGGAGACGCTTGAGCAGAGACCTGAAGGGAAGGAGGGAGACCAGCACGTGGGTCTCACAGGACAGGGATTCAAGGCGGAGAGAAGAGGAAACGTCAAGCCCTGGGGCAGGAGCATCTTGGCGCACTCGTGGAGCAGGAAGGAGGCCTGCGAGGCTGGGGCAGAGCGCGTGAGGGCCCAGCTGTGCAGTTCGACCGGGGAGGTAAGCGGGGGTCAGATCCCGTAGGGCTCCTGGGGCATGGGTGTGTTTGACTTGCACTCTGATGAGTGGAAAGCTGCTGGGGGCGTGAGCTGAGGACGGACCTGACTGGATCCTCTGGAGCTGGGTGGAGAACCGACTGCACGGCTGAGGGCAGGAGAAGGAGCTTGGTTAGGAGCAGCCACGCTCATGTTGTCAAAAGGTGAAGGCGACTCTGAACAGGTAGGGTAGCGGGAGGCAAGGAATGGCCGGATGAGGGCATTACTCTGATGCTGGGAATGAAGGCTTTGCCGATGGGGTGGAGGTGAAGAGGAGAGAGGGGAGAGGTCAAGAAAGACCACAAAGCTGGGGCCTCAACCCCCGTCGGGGTGGAGTTGCCCACGTGGAAAAGAGGGAGAGCGGGTTCAGGGGAGAATTGGAGTATGGTGTGGGCTCGTTCGATGTCCACATGGGGACGTCACGGAGGCAGCTGGGTGGGTGTGAGTCCGGACTGGATGGCAAGGTGTGGAAAGGATAAATAAACGTGGAAGTCACGACAGCACAGATGTCATTGAAGTCCGGAGACTGGCTAAGGTCAGCAAGGGCTCAAAAGCGGTCCAGGATCTACGTCCTGGGTCAACACTGATGCTGAGAGGTTTGGGAGAAACACAGACGTCAGCGATGGAGACAGAGAAGGAAAGGCTACTGAGGTCAGAGAAACACGCCAGCCGACGACAAGACAATCCTCGAAAGAGTAGAATGGACCGAACCGGCAACGAAGTGATGGAAGCATTTCAAGGAGAAGGGACCGACTGTGTCGAATGCAGCCAAGAGAGTCAAGGGTGAGTGATGGACTTCTCCTACAACGGCACTGTGATAGTTACACAACTCTGCACTTGTACAGAGAAAAATCAGTGAATTGCATATTTCGGTGTGTGAATTGATGACACTAAATTGTGCCTCAAGAAAACGGTTTCAAAATAAAAGGGCATTTAGCGTGTATCTACCCAGCATTTCTGCTCCCGGGTATTCTTCCCCCAAGGTAAATGAAACTACGTGCTTATAAGGCAGACGTATACGTGAATTTTCACAGCATCTCTGTTCATAACATACCACGCTTGAACTAACGCAGAAGTACATTATTATGTGAAGGGCTGGACATTTTGGGATATATTTACATGAGGTCAAAATACTCAGCCTTCAAAGGAGGGCGTACTGCTTATTCAAAGAAAAAGATATAGATCTCAAAAAACATTGCTTTGAGCAAAACAGACAGACATCGAACCGTAGGCCGTGATTTACTTCCTTTTCATGAAGTTCTGCCACGACCCAACTGAAGGATGTCAACAGAAATGAAAACAGAGGCTGCGCATGTCGAGGGTGGTTGGGTCTCAATTGAAACGTTGCAGAGGGCTGTTTTCTGTAGTCATGGGAATGATTCATATAGGGGAGGGGGTTTGGACACTCTAGGGGTTCGTGAAGTGTCGAAGATTTGTCAAGTCATGCAGCTAATGTTGACACGTTTCACTCTATTTTCATTTGATTTGACTAAAAAGCGAAAAGAAAGAGGGAAATCAGAAGGAACACTGAACCGTCATGGAGCTACGCATAGTTTATTTACAGATCTCCCCCCAGCCCCACCATGTAAGTGACCTTTCCAGACTGTCAGTTGCCGGTCGGGTTCCAGGCGGAATGTCGGGAGCCGACATTTGTTGTGGCTGGTGTTGCCACGGTGAGTGGGCAGAGCCCTGTGGTGGGTCAGTGCCATGGAGGGGCTGCCGTCCTCTGTGGAGCTGGGCTTTGGGCCGATCCTCGGCAAGCTGGGCGAGGTGGTGGTGGCGCTGCTGCCCGATGGCCTGAGTCCACGCCTCACTTGCCACAGCCTCCAGTGGGAGACAGTGATGCGCCCACCTGTCGTCGGTTTACTGGTGGGTCTCTTATTTCTCTTCAGACTTGTTCAGTCTGTTAGAAGTCGACGTTACGTGAGACGTGAAAAGCGGCTGGCAGAAGCAGTGGCTGCAGCGATTGAGGAGAAATGCCAGCTCATTGACAAGCTCAGCGCTGCTCAAGAGGAGTATATGGGGATCGACTCGTCTTCAGAGAACGCCAGGCTAGAGAGAGAGTCGCTAAATATACCCGGCCTCACAGACGCTTCCCGAAAGGTGACGAGGACCAACTCAGTGCTGATGGAGGAATTAACTGGCCTGGTTCGAGAACTGAAGGCAGAGAGAGCCAAACGGTCGAAAGAAGAAGGAGAGATGGCCGAGATGCTAAAAGCGCTCGCGTCCATAGAAGCGGTCGTGAGATCCAGCACGTCACGAGGAGCTTTGCCAAAGCTGCCCGGAGGCCGAGAGCCAAGCCCTGCTGGTCCCTTCCCCGGCGGTGGGCCTGGGTCTTAAAGCGGGGCTGTTCTCTCCCCCTCCACGCAGGCCTCCCAAGCCGCCTGGCTGCCTCCAGCCAGCTGGACCTCCATCGGAGCGTTCCTGAGGCCAGTGGATGCAGGGGAGCCCCTTCGCTGGGCTGGAGATCCTCTACCTTCGCCTGCTGGACACCGCAGACGGCTCCTTCGCGGTCAGTTCCTCCAAATCGACAGACTTTTGGAATTCCTAGAGCACACCGAGAAAAGTGGGACTTTGTTTCACTTCACGGACTGTTTGGATTATCCCTCGTTAGTAGTGAAGAAGAGCCTGATCTTTTCCTTAAATTGAACCTTCATCAAACTACCTTTCTCTAGACGATATTGTGTAAATATTATGTATATATTAAACTTCAGTGAATTATTAACGGTGTCTGTCTCAGTGTTGCATTGAAAGTTGTAAATGTGCGCCATGTAGCAGTCAAGACTTTTAGCAATCGACAGCAGTCTTGTTTCAGAGTAGTATTCCCAACAGTCGCGACTCACAAGTCGAAGGAGCTTTCTTGGACTAAGTATGTAGTGGTTAGAAAAAGCAAAAGCTGATCGATCTCTTTGGGGATCAAGTTAGATTGCCTGGTTAGAGAGAGGTTTGCCTTCTTTTGTGACTTGATTCTAATGTGGCAACGGCTAAACAATTTTCAAGAAACAAATGATAAACTACGTGGAGGTTTGTCCTTGCACTACACGAAGGCCGAGGGAGAGTTTACTGATGAAGAGGAAATCACCTTTGACATCTGGGGGGAACCTCCTCGTTGCTGCCCTCGGCCCCCTCTACTCACCAGCTAACGCTCCACACTGGAAAGCTGAGGGAAGTCTCAGGGGTTTCTCTCCCATGTGACGAAGTGAGGGTCTCGATCATTCCTAGTTTCACTCACAGATAATGTCCCCCAGTTAGGCAACGAGCACCAGCTGCGGATGACTTTCCTGTGGCAGGAAAGCAGCAAGTGGCAGTTGGAGCAAATAGGAGGGGTCACATGAGACAAATGGCAGAGACAGCATCAGCAGCACAGAAAGGATTTCTCCTCTTAAGTCGAGAGAAAGCAACAAACCAAAAACCTGTGCTTGCCTTGGCAACAGAGCAATGAAGACTAGAATGCGAGAGCCTGCCCTTGTGTTGCTGACATTTTAGGAAGGACAGGCAGGTGCTAAAGAATCAAATTGAGTAGAAGACATGGCATATTAGGTGATAACGAATGTTCTGGAGAAGAATAAACAAGGCAGGGTAAGGGGTGATGGGTGTGGGAATGGGGGGCACACTTGCCTAGACACACACTCTCGGTGGGAGTGGTCACCTGAGCACTGAGGAGCCCTGGAGGAGAGCTCTGTAGGCAGGGGGGGCAGAACGGGCCATGGCTCTGAAGGCGGCATGAGCACGGTGAGTGTGAGAAGCGACCAGGAGCCAGAGTGGCCCGAGTGCAGTGAGTGAAGCCAGAGAGAAGGGGGTCAAGGCCATCAGGGGTCAGAAGGTGGAGGGAGTCGAATCCACCGTAAAGAGTTTGGTTTCCCTTTCAGAGGACAGAAGCTGCCATGGGGAAGAGGAGAACAGAGGGAAACCTGTGGGAGAGCATGGCAGGGACTCGAGGCTGAGGATGGTGAAGGCTGCCCCCGGGCAGCGGTGGAGGTGGAGACGGAGAGGTGGGGTGGGATCCGGGACCTGTCCTGCAGGCAGAGACCGTGAGACGTGCTGATGCCTGTGGGTGTGAGAAAAGAGAGGAGTCGGCATGGGGACGGGAGCCCCAGGTGAGGGGTGGTGTCCTTCAGCGAGATGGGGGGAATGGCAGAGGAGTGCCTTTGGACGGGAAATCAGAGTGGGCCTCTGTGAGAGTTAGGTTTCAGGGCCCCTCAGCCAGCAGAGTAGAAATACCAACTGTTCGGAGGAGACAGGTGTCTGCGCTCAGAGGAGCGTTCACGGCTGCAGATAGAAGTACGCAGGGGCATCGGGGAGGGAAGTTCCCGTAGCAGAGACGATGTCCAAGGGCCGAGAAGATGCCACAGGGTAGACTCCATGGGCCTGTTTGCGGCGAGAGCCCATCTTACAGATGCAGAAGCTGAGGCCCAGAGAAGTGAAGTGAATATTTACCTCTTCCTTTCTCTGGAGTGGAAGGGTCAGTAATCAGCCCAGGCCTGCCTCTGGTGTCCTGGGCTTGGAGGCCTCACAGATGAAAACAGTAGAGAACAGAAGCCAGGTGTCCCATGGGAGCCAGGTGACCAGGGGAGCACAGGAAGCCTCAAGCAGCTGTCTTGAAGGTCCACTGAGCCTGAATCCATTTGTGGGGTTGGGGGTGGTGGGGGCGGGTCGAGGGGGCTGGGAGGCCCTAAAAGATGGTGTGTGTAGCTGGCGTGGGTTTTATGGTGGCATTTCTAGGGGACAGAGATGAAGCTGGCCTCTCTTCTTTCCTCTTGATACTTCTCCTGTCCCCATTTCTTTCTTTGTTTTTGGCAGGGAGGGCCCGGGGGTGATGCCAGTTCTCAGGTTTTAGGGCAGCTCCTCGCTCTGGAAGCGGGGTTGCCTTTTAGAGCCAGGAGGAAGGGCCGAGAGGCCCAGACGTCGCTCCGGGCTCGAGGGCCTCACACGTTGCCATTTGTGGATGCGTCGTGAGGCTCCTCCTCAGAACCAGGGCTGCTCAAGGAAGAGCTCACTTCCTAACACGCGGAAGAATACTTGCCACAGTGGCTTGAAATGGGCCTCTCGAGGTGACATTTCGGTGACTTTTTCCCCTTCCTGAAGACGCATATAATTTTTACATTCCAAACGGGTATAGAACTGTACCTGGTGAAGAGAACAGATCTTTGAAGGCGCTAACCTCGAAAGCTCCCTAGGTGTCAGTGACCGAGGGAGGAGGGGGTTCTTCTCACCTCCGTCTTGCCTTTGAGAGAGGAGCGGCGTGTTTCCACTTTTGTGAACTTCCGGGAACCCCGCTGCCACCCCGATCCCTGGTTTGGCTGGGAAGGTGGGAGGTGGCGAGGCAAACATCCCGTCACCAGCGAATCCCGTCGAAGGCCGCGCTTGGAAAATGAGTCTGCAAAGAAACAGTTCACGCCACGCGTGGAGCCCTTGACCATGGTGTGGCGAACGTGCTCAGAGCCCAGAGGTGGGCAGGGGTGGACGGGGACGAGCGACTCCTTCTCCACTTGGGCCCTCCTGACCACCTGCAGCTCTAGGGGAACCCCCCCAAAGGGCCCCCGCTCAGTGCGGCTCCTGTGCCATGCCACGGTGCACCCCACTTCCGTGGGCACCTCTTATTAAATGTGTGCCCAGATGGTCCCTGAGGATGGGGCCCCGCCTGTTGTCCCCACCTAGAAGTCCAGCCCCGGGAGGCAGGCTGCGGTCCTGCGCTGGACTGAATGTCCACTGTCTGGAACGGGGACTGCGGCTTTGGCGGCTCACAGGTCAGATTTACAGGAGGAAGGGAAGGGCCTGGCTGCCCGCAGTGCCAGCTCCTGGTGCTCTGTCACCCCACACTCACACAGCAGTGCCCTCCCCTCCTCCGTGCCGTGCTTCCTGCTGTCGCCTCCCTCAGGCTGCAGGGGCCTCTCTTCCCACCTGCCTCCAACCTTCAAGTCCTCCCTGTCCTTCAAGGCCTCGTCCAGATGCCACTCCCTCTGGACAAGCCGCCCCCTGCCGCCCCCCCCCGCCCCCCCGCCACCGCCACCGCCACCGCCACCCCCGCCCTCCCCGCCTCCTAATTACCCCATCACGTGCCCCCTCCTCACTGACTGTTTCCAGGAGGCCCACCACCACCACACACACCCTTTATCGAGTAGTGTAGCTTTAGAGGCAGTCCCGAAGATGGTAGTACCGTACCTTCCTCTCACTATGTTCTGCTTCAATACTGGGGAGGCGTGTTGAGTCTGCCGCTGGGATCTTCACTAGGATTGTCTTGACTCTGTAGATCCTGTTGGGAAGAGCTGACATCTGCTGAACAATACCGAGTCAACCTACGAAGAAACATGGAGGAAGTCTGCATTGCTGTTGGTCTTCTGTGATTTCTTCTGTCAGCGTGTTGTAGACCTCCTCACATCGATCTTGTGCGTAAGTGTTTAGATTTACACCTGTGTGTGTCATTTTTGATGCTGATATCAATGATGTGTTTGTAACTTGAAATTCGAGGTGTTCACCGTTAGTGTAGAAGAGAGTTGAGAATCATTTTCAAGCCCATTCATTAGCACGGTGATTAAGTCTTCCACAACCTGTGATGAGGCTCTGTTCTGCCTCGGGCTGTCTCTTCAGGCCTGGGATCCCTGGTCAGGAAGGTAGAGCCAGATCCAGTCCCCTGGGTGTTCACGGCACTCTTGATCCTACCGTCCCCCGGGGAGTGGAGGGTTTTGTGGGCTGTAAGCAGCGAAGAACCGCCACCGCCCCACTCTCCCCAGTTTGTTGCTGCGTCCCCGCTGTCCCCATCCGCGAGAACGCTTGGTGCCGCTGTTCGCAAACCAGTCGGCTAAACGACTTTTCACATCTGATCCCGTGATCGTCTGTTTTCTTTGCGCTCCAGACGAAACCTAAAATCTGCAGATTTAGTTTCACATACACAATACTGCTACCACCTTGTATGGGCAGAACTTTCCGTGGACTCTACCCCCCCTTCTGCTCTGGGGAGACTTTGGCCAGGAGGGCCAATGGCCCTGGGAGGCCACCGTCAAGCTGTTCCCTTCTGTGAAGGAATTTCCGACCCGGCGACATGATGCAGGGAGCTCAGCCTCCAGGCGTCCTCTATGGGGAATGTGGATCTGAGAATTTCTGCCTGTTCTTCCAAGGCGATACGCAGGGAAGGGGAATTCATGCGACCCACGGTGGACATGTCCTGTGGTTTGCCTCCGACGACAAAGGGAGAGGCAAGCCCTGGCTGAGCTCCCTTCCTGTGACAGCCAGGGAGAGCCAACACTACGGAGAGATGCCACAGCCTCGGAACAAATGCGTGGCTGGGAGTGTACAGCCGAGTCAAGGGAAGGAGCACAGGCCTGTGAGACCAGAGCCAGCCTTGGGTCCTGCTCCAAATCCCAGAGAGGTGATCTGCAGTGTCCTGGAAAGGGAGGAGCTGGCTCGATCTCGGTGGTTCTTCTTTTATGATCGGAGTTTCGTGGGTGCAGGGGAATGTGCTGGAGTGGACCCCACATCCCCGGCTCTGCCTTGAGCATGAGGAAGAGCCATGGGGCTCTTATCCCCCAGTTCTGTGCCGGGGAAAGAAAGAGGCTTCCAGAAAATTCCCACGGACTGAACTTGACTGTGAGCTCCCCGTGAGGCTGGGCCTGGAGGGAGCAGAAGCAGATACTGATAAGCCTTCCAGAACCGTCACTTCCCGCACAGGTCACACGCACATCCGTGGACACACACCATTCCTCACAACCACAGGGCAGACGCACGAGGTCAGGCGATTACCCTCCTCATGGGCTCCCCTCCCACAGCATCCGTTACGAGAAGTTGCATGACTGGGAGATACATTTAAGTACTCGTATATATCTTTAGCTACTCTTCTGCTCTTTACTGTTACGTCTTCTCAAGCCGAGGAATATTTCCCGAGACGACCTTGAAGAAATTAATTGGAAATCTGAAGACTAAGGAGGGACTGCACTACGATGACGTGTATGTCCACATGCAGATCTGGAAAAAGTCGCAGGCTTAGTACAATCCACTGAAGTAGACTTTTGGTGCTCACGTAACTCAGTCATGCTTTTCTCTGCCTTCACACTGCACGTGTCATGATAGGGACTGGATAGGTCCTGTGATAGGTATTGGAGACTAAGCGGTGACACTGACAGGGAGACGCTTGAGCAGAGACCTGAAGGGAAGGAGGGAGACCAGCACATGGGTCTCACAGGACAGGGATTCAAGGCAGAGAGAAGAGGAAACGTCAAGCCCTGGGGCAGGAGCATCTTGGCGCACTCGTGGAGCAGGAAGGAGGCCTGCGAGGCTGGGGCAGAGCGCGTGAGGGCCCAGCTGTGCAGTTCGACCGGGGAGGTAAGCGGGGGTCAGATCCCGTAGGGCTCCTGGGGCATGGGTGTGTTTGACTTGCACTCTGATGAGTGGAAAGCTGCTGGGGGCGTGAGCTGAGGACGGACCTGACTGGATCCTCTGGAGCTGGGTGGAGAACCGACTGCACGGCTGAGGGCAGGAGAAGGAGCTTGGTTAGGAGCAGCCACGCTCATGTTGTCAAAAGGTGAAGGCGACTCTGAACAGGTAGGCTGGCGGGAGGCAAGGAATGGCCGGATGAGGGCGTTACTCTGATGCTGGGAATGAAGGCTTTGCCGATGGGGTGGAGGTGAAGAGGAGAGAGGGGAGAGGTCAAGAAAGACCACAAAGCTGGGGCCTGAACCCCCGTCGGGGTGGAGTTGCCCACGTGGAAAAGAGGGAGAGCAGGTTCAGGGGAGAATTGGAGTATGGTGTGGGCTCGTTCGATGTCCACATGGGGATGTCACGGAGGCAGCTGGGTGGGTGTGAGTCCGGACTGGATGGCAAGGTGTGGAAAGGATAAATAAACGTGGAAGTCACGACAGCACAGATGTCATTGAAGTCCGGAGACTGGCTAAGGTCAGCAAGGGCTCAAAAGCGGTCCACGATCTACGTCCTGGGTCAACACTGATGCTGAGAGGTTTGGGAGAAACACAGACGTCAGCGATGGAGACAGAGAAGGAAAGGCTACTGAGGTCAGAGAAACACGCCAGCCGACGACAAGACAATCCTCGAAAGAGTAGAATGGACCGAACCGGCAACGAAGTGATGGAAGCATTTCAAGGAGAAGGGACCGACTGTGTCGAATGCAGCCAAGAGAGTCAAGGGTGAGTGATGGACTTTTCCTACAACGGCACTGTGATAGTTACACAACTCTGCACTTGTACAGAGAAAAATCAGTGAATTGCGTATTTCGGTGTGTGAATTGATGACACTAAATTGTGCCTCAAGAAAACGGTTTCAAAATAAAAGGGCATTTAGCGTGTATCTACCCAGCATTTCTGCTCCCGGGTATTCTTCCCCCAAGGTAAATGAAACTACGTGCTTATAAGGCAGACGTATACGTGAATTTTCACAGCATCTCTGTTCATAACATACCACGCTTGAACTAACGCAGAAGTACATTATTATGTGAAGGGCTGGACATTTTGGGATATATTTACATGAGGTCAAAATACTCAGCCTTCAAAGGAGGGCGTACTGCTTATTCAAAGAAAAAGATATAGATCTCAAAAAACATTGCTTTGAGCAAAACAGACAGACATCGAACTGCAGGCCGTGATTTACTTCCTTTTCATGAAGTTCTGCCACGACCCAACTGAAGGATGTCAACAGAAATGAAAACAGAGGCTGCGCATGTCGAGGGTGGTTGGGTCTCAATTGAAACGTTGCAGAGGGCCGTTTTCTGTAGTCATGGGAATGATTCATATAGGGGAGGGGGTTTGGACACTCTAGGGGTTCGTGAAGTGTCGAAGATTTGTCAAGTCATGCAGCTAATGTTGACACGTTTCACTCTATTTTCATTTGATTTGACTAAAAAGCGAAAAGAAAGAGGGAAATCAGAAGGAACACTGAACCGTCATGGAGCTACGCATAGTTTATTTCCAGATCTGCCCCCAGCCCCACCATGTAAGTGAGCTTTCCAGACTGTCAGTTGCCGGTCGGGTTCCAGGCGGAATGTCGGGAGCCGACATTTGTTGTGGCTGGTGTTGCCACGGTGACTGGGCAGAGCCCTGTGGTGGGTCAGTGCCATGGAGGGGCTGCCGTCCTCTGTGGAGCTGGGCTTTGGGCCGATCCTCGGCAAGCTGGGCGAGGTGGTGGTGGCGCTGCTGCCCGATGGCCTGAGTCCACGCCTCACTTGCCACAGCCTCCAGTGGGAGCCAGTGATGCGCCCACCTGTCGTCGGTTTACTGGTGGGTCTCTTATTTCTCTTCAGACTTGTTCAGTCTGTTAGAAGTCGACGTTACGTGAGACGTGAAAAGCGGCTGGCAGAAGCAGTGGCTGCAGCGATTGAGGAGAAATGCCAGCTCATTGACAAGCTCAGCGCTGCTCAAGAGGAGTATATGGGGATCGACTCGTCTTCAGAGAACGCCAGGCTAGAGAGAGAGTCGCTAAATATACCCGGCCTCACAGACGCTTCCCGAAAGGTGACGAGGACCAACTCAGTGCTGATGGAGGAATTAACTGGCCTGGTTCGAGAACTGAAGGCAGAGAGAGCCAAACGGTCGAAAGAAGAAGGAGAGATGGCCGAGATGCTAAAAGCGCTCGCGTCCATAGGAGCGGTCGTGAGATCCAGCACGTCACGAGGAGCTTTGCCAAAGCTGCCCGGAGGCCGAGAGCCAAGCCCTGCTGGTCCCTTCCCCGGCGGTGGGCCTGGGTCTTAAAGCGGGGCTGTTCTCTCCCCCTCCACGCAGGCCTCCCAAGCCGCCTGGCTGCCTCCAGCCAGCTGGACCTCCATCGGAGCGTTCCTGAGGCCAGTGGATGCAGGGGAGCCCCTTCGCTGGGCTGGAGATCCTCTACCTTCGCCTGCTGGACACCGCAGACGGCTCCTTCGCGGTCAGTTCCTCCAAATCGACAGACTTTTGGAATTCCTAGAGCACACCGAGAAAAGTGGGACTTTGTTTCACTTCACGGACTGTTTGGATTATCCCTCGTTAGTAGTGAAGAAGAGACTGATCTTTTCCTTAAATTGAACCTTCATCAAACTACCTTTCTCTAGACGATATTGTGTAAATATTATGTATATATTAAACTTCAGTGAATTATTAACGGTGTCTGTCTCAGTGTTGCATTGAAAGTTGTAAATGTGCGCCATGTAGCAGTCAAGACGTTTAGCAATCGACAGCAGTCTTGTTTCAGAGTAGTATTCCCAACAGTCGCGACTCGCAAGTCGAAGGAGCTTTCTTGGACTAAGTATGTAGTGGTTAGAAAAAGAAAAAGCTGATCGATCTCTTTGGGGATCAAGTTACATTGCCTGGTTAGAGAGAGGTTTGCCTTCTTTTGTGACTTGATTCTAATGTGGCAACGGCTAAACAATTTTCAAGAAACAAATGATAAACTACGTGGAGGTTTGTCCTTGCACTACACGAAGGCCGAGGGAGAGTTTACTGATGAAGAGGAAATCACCTTTGACATCTGGGGGGAACCTCCTCGTTGCTGCCCTCGGCCCCCTCTACTCACCAGCTAACGCTCCACACTGGAAAGCTGAGGGAAGTCTCAGGGGTTTCTCTCCCATGTGACGAAGTGAGGGTCTCGATCATTCCTAGTTTCACTCACAGATAATGTCCCCCAGTTAGGCAACGAGCACCAGCTGCGGATGACTCTAGTGGCAGGAAAGCAGCAAGTGGCAGTTGGAGCAAATAGGAGGGGTCACATGAGACGAATGGCAGAGACAGCATCAGCAGCACAGAAAGGATTTCTCCTCTTAAGTCGAGAGAAAGCAACAAACCAAAAACCTGTGCTTGCCTTGGCAACAGAGCAATGAAGACTCGAATGCGAGAGCCTGCCCTTGTGTTGCTGACATTTTAGGAAGGACAGGCAGGTGCTAAAGAATCAAATTGAGTAGAAGACATGGCATATTAGGTGATAACGAATGTTCTGGAGAAGAATAAACAAGGCAGGGTAAGGGGTGATGGGTGTGGGAATGGGGGGCACACTTGCCTAGACACACACTCTCGGTGGGAGTGGTCACCTGAGCACTGAGGAGCCCTGGAGGAGAGCTCTGTAGGCAGGGGGGGCAGAACGGGCCGTGGCTCTGAAGGCGGCATGAGCACGGTGAGTGTGAGAAGCGACCAGGAGCCAGAGTGGCCCGAGTGCAGTGAGTGAAGCCAGAGAGAAGGGGGTCAAGGCCATCAGGGGTCAGAAGGTGGAGGGAGTCGAATCCACCGTAAAGAGTTTGGTTTCCCTTTCAGAGGACAGAAGCTGCCATGGGGAAGAGGAGAACAGAGGGAAACCTGTGGGAGAGCATGGCAGGGACTCGAGGCTGAGGATGGTGAAGGCTGCCCCCGGGCAGCGGTGGAGGTGGAGATGGAGAGATGGGGTGGGATCCGGGACCTGTCCTGCAGGCAGAGACCGTGAGACGTGCTGATGCCTGTGGGTGTGAGAAAAGAGAGGAGTCGGCATGGGGACGGGAGCCCCAGGTGAGGGGTGGTGTCCTTCAGCGAGATGGGGGGAATGGCAGAGGAGTGCCTTTGGACGGGAAATCAGAGTGGGCCTCTGTGAGAGTTAGGTTTCAGGGCCCCTCAGCCAGCAGAGTAGAAATACCGAATGTTCGGAGGAGACAGGTGTCTGCGCTCAGAGGAGCGTTCACGGCTGCAGATAGAAGTACGCAGGGGCATCGGGGAGGGAAGTTCCCGTAGCAGAGACGATGTCCAAGGGCCGAGAAGATGCCACAGGGTAGACTCCATGGGCCTGTTTGCGGCGAGAGCCCATCTTACAGATGCAGAAGCTGAGGCCCAGAGAAGTGAAGTGAATATTTACCTCTTCCTTTCTCTGGAGTGGAAGGGTCAGTAATCAGCCCAGGCCTGCCTCTGGTGTCCTGGGCTTGGAGGCCTCACAGATGAAAACAGTAGAGAACAGAAGCCAGGTGTCCCATGGGAGCCAGGTGACCAGGGGAGCACAGGAAGCCTCAAGCAGCTGTCTTGAAGGTCCACTGAGCCTGAATCCATTTGTGGGGTTGGGGGTGGTGGGGGCGGGTCGAGGGGGCTGGGAGGCCCTAAAAGATGGTGTGTGTAGCTGGCGTGGGTTTTATGGTGGCATTTCTAGGGGACAGAGATGAAGCTGGCCTCTCTTCTTTCCTCTTGATACTTCTCCTGTCCCCATTTCTTTCTTTGTTTTTGGCAGGGAGGGCCCGGGGGTGATGCCAGTTCTCAGGTTTTAGGGCAGCTCCTCGCTCTGGAAGCGGGGTTGCCTTTTAGAGCCAGGAGGAAGGGCCGAGAGGCCCAGACGTCGCTCCGGGCTCGAGGGCCTCACACGTTGCCATTTGTGGATGCGTCGTGAGGCTCCTCCTCAGAACCAGGGCTGCTCAGGGAAGAGCTCACTTCCTAACACGCGGAAGAATACTTGCCACAGTGGCTTGAAATGGGCCTCTCGAGGTGACATTTCGGTGACTTTTTCCCCTTCCTGAAGACGCATATAATTTTTACATTCCAAACGGGTATAGAACTGTACCTGGTGAAGAAAACAGATCTTTGAAGGCGCTAACCTCGAAAGCTCCCTAGGTGTCAGTGACCGAGGGAGGAGGGGGTTCTTCTCACCTCCGTCTTGCCTTTGAGAGAGGAGCGGCGTGTTTCCACTTTTGTGAACTTCCGGGAACCCCGCTGCCACCCCGATCCCTGGTTTGGCTGGGAAGGTGGGAGGTGGCGAGGCAAACATCCCGTCACCAGCGAATCCCGTCGAAGGCCGCGCTTGGAAAATGAGTCTGCAAAGAAACAGTTCACGCCACGCGTGGAGCCCTTGACCATGGTGTGGCGAACGTGCTCAGAGCCCAGAGGTGGGCAGGGGTGGACGGGGACGAGCGACTCCTTCTCCACTTGGGCCCTCCTGACCACCTGCAGCTCTAGGGGAACCCCCCCAAAGGGCCCCCGCTCAGTGCGGCTCCTGTGCCATGCCACGGTGCACCCCACTTCCGTGGGCACCTCTTATTAAATGTGTGCCCAGATGGTCCCTGAGGATGGGGCCCCGCCTGTTGTCCCCACCTAGAAGTCCAGCCCCGGGAGGCAGGCTGCGGTCCTGCGCTGGACTGAATGTCCACTGTCTGGAACGGGGACTGCGGCTTTGGCGGCTCACAGGTCAGATTTACAGGAGGAAGGGAAGGGCCTGGCTGCCCGCAGTGCCAGCTCCTGGTGCTCTGTCACCCCACACTCACACAGCAGTGCCCTCCCCTCCTCCGTGCCGTGCTTCCTGCTGTCGCCTCCCTCAGGCTGCAGGGGCCTCTCTTCCCACCTGCCTCCAACCTTCAAGTCCTCCCTGTCCTTCAAGGCCTCGTCCAGATGCCACTCCCTCTGGACAAGCCGCCCCCTGCCGCCCCCCCCGCCCCCCCCGCCACCGCCACCGCCACCGCCACCCCCGCCCTCCCCGCCTCCTAATTACCCCATCACGTGCCCCCTCCTCACTGACTGTTTCCAGGAGGCCCACCACCACCACACACACCCTTTATCGAGTAGTGTAGCTTTAGAGGCAGTCCCGAAGATGGTAGTACCGTACCTTCCTCTCACTATGTTCTGCTTCAATACTGGGGAGGCGTGTTGAGTCTGCCGCTGGGATCTTCACTAGGATTGTCTTGACTCTGTAGATCCTGTTGGGAAGAGCTGACATCTGCTGAACAATACCGAGTCAACCTATGAAGAAACACGGAGGAAGTCTGCATTGCTGTTGGTCTTCTGTGATTTCTTCTGTCAGCGTGTTGTAGACCTCCTCACATCGATCTTGTGCGTAAGTGTTTAGATTTACACCTGTGTGTGTCATTTTTGATGCTGATATCAATGATGTGTTTGTAACTTTAAATTCGAGGTGTTCACCGTTAGTATAGAAGAGAGTTGAGAATCATTTTCAAGCCCATTCATTAGCACGGTGATTAAGTCTTCCACAACCTGTGATGAGGCTCTGTTCTGCCTCGGGCTGTCTCTTCAGGCCTGGGATCCCTGGTCAGGAAGGTAGAGCCAGATCCAGTCCCCTGGGTGTTCACGGCACTCTTGATCCTACCGTCCCCCGGGGAGTGGAGGGTTTTGTGGGCTGTAAGCAGCGAAGAACCGCCACCGCCCCACTCTCCCCAGTTTGTTGCTGCGTCCCCGCTGTCCCCATCCGCGAGAACGCTTGGTGCCGCTGTTCGCAAACCAGTCGGCTAAACGACTTTTCACATCTGATCCCGTGATCGTCTGTTTTCTTTGCACTCCAGACGAAACCTAAAATCTGCAGATTTAGTTTCACATACACAATACTGCTACCACCTTGTATGGGCAGAACTTTCCGTGGACTCTACCCCCCCTTCTGCTCTGGGGAGACTTTGGCCAGGAGGGCCAATGGCCCTGGGAGGCCACCGTCAAGCTGTTCCCTTCTGTGAAGGAATTTCCGACCCGGCGACATGATGCAGGGAGCTCAGCCTCCAGGCGTCCTCTATGGGGAATGTGGATCTGAGAATTTCTGCCTGTTCTTCCAAGGGGATACGCAGGGAAGGGGAATTCATGCGACCCACGGTGGACATGTCCTGTGGTTTGCCTCCGACGACAAAGGGAGAGGCAAGCCCTGGCTGAGCTCCCTTCCTGTGACAGCCAGGGAGAGCCAACGCTACGGAGAGATGCCACAGCCTCGGAACAAATGCATGGCTGGGAGTGTACAGCCGAGTCAAGGGAAGGAGCACAGGCCTGTGAGACCAGAGCCAGCCTTGGGTCCTGCTCCAAATCCCAGAGAGGTGATCTGCAGTGTCCTGGAAAGGGAGGAGCTGGCTCGATCTCGGTGGTTCTTCTTTTATGATCGGAGTTTCGTGGGTGCAGGGGAATGTGCTGGAGTGGACCCCACATCCCCGGCTCTGCCTTGAGCATGAGGAAGAGCCATGGGGCTCTTATCCCCCAGTTCTGTGCCGGGGAAAGAAAGAGGCTTCCAGAAAATTCCCACGGACTGAACTTGACTGTGAGCTCCCCGTGAGGCTGGGCCTGGAGGGAGCAGAAGCAGATACTGATAAGCCTTCCAGAACCGTGACTTCCCGCACAGGTCACACGCACATCCGTGGACACACACCATTCCTCACAACCACAGGGCAGACGCACGAGGTCAGGCGATTACCCTTCTCATGGGCTCCCCTCCCACAGCATCCGTTACGAGAAGTTGCATGACTGGGAGATACATTTAAGTACTCGTATATATCTTTAGCTGCTCTTGTGCTCTTTACTGTTACGTCTTCTCAAGCCGAGGAATATTTCCCGAGACGACCTTGAAGAAATTAATTGGAAATCTGAAGACTAAGGAGGGACTGCGCTACGATGACGTGTATGTCCACATGCAGATCTGGAAAAAGTCGCAGGCTTAGTACAATCCACTAAAGTAGACTTTTGGTGCTCACGTAACTCAGTCATGCTTTTCTCTGCCTTCACACTGCACGTGTCATGATGGGGACTGGATAGGTCCTGTGATAGGTATTGGAGACTAAGCGGTGACACTGACAGGGAGACGCTTGAGCAGAGACCTGAAGGGAAGGAGGGAGACCAGCACGTGGGTCTCACAGGACAGGGATTCAAGGCGGAGAGAAGAGGAAACGTCAAGCCCTGGGGCAGGAGCATCTTGGCGCACTCGTGGAGCAGGAAGGAGGCCTGCGAGGCTGGGGCAGAGCGCGTGAGGGCCCAGCTGTGCAGTTCGACCGGGGAGGTAAGCGGGGGTCAGATCCCGTAGGGCTCCTGGGGCATGGGTGTGTTTGACTTGCACTCTGATGAGTGGAAAGCTGCTGGGGGCGTGAGCTGAGGACGGACCTGACTGGATCCTCTGGAGCTGGGTGGAGAACCGACTGCACGGCTGAGGGCAGGAGAAGGAGCTTGGTTAGGAGCAGCCACGCTCATGTTGTCAAAAGGTGAAGGCGACTCTGAACAGGTAGGGTAGCGGGAGGCAAGGAATGGCCGGATGAGGGCATTACTCTGATGCTGGGAATGAAGGCTTTGCCGATGGGGTGGAGGTGAAGAGGAGAGAGGGGAGAGGTCAAGAAAGACCACAAAGCTGGGGCCTCAACCCCCGTCGGGGTGGAGTTGCCCACGTGGAAAAGAGGGAGAGCGGGTTCAGGGGAGAATTGGAGTATGGTGTGGGCTCGTTCGATGTCCACATGGGGACGTCACGGAGGCAGCTGGGTGGGTGTGAGTCCGGACTGGATGGCAAGGTGTGGAAAGGATAAATAAACGTGGAAGTCACGACAGCACAGATGTCATTGAAGTCCGGAGACTGGCTAAGGTCAGCAAGGGCTCAAAAGCGGTCCAGGATCTACGTCCTGGGTCAACACTGATGCTGAGAGGTTTGGGAGAAACACAGACGTCAGCGATGGAGACAGAGAAGGAAAGGCTACTGAGGTCAGAGAAACACGCCAGCCGACGACAAGACAATCCTCGAAAGAGTAGAATGGACCGAACCGGCAACGAAGTGATGGAAGCATTTCAAGGAGAAGGGACCGACTGTGTCGAATGCAGCCAAGAGAGTCAAGGGTGAGTGATGGACTTCTCCTACAACGGCACTGTGATAGTTACACAACTCTGCACTTGTACAGAGAAAAATCAGTGAATTGCATATTTCGGTGTGTGAATTGATGACACTAAATTGTGCCTCAAGAAAACGGTTTCAAAATAAAAGGGCATTTAGCGTGTATCTACCCAGCATTTCTGCTCCCGGGTATTCTTCCCCCAAGGTAAATGAAACTACGTGCTTATAAGGCAGACGTATACGTGAATTTTCACAGCATCTCTGTTCATAACATACCACGCTTGAACTAACGCAGAAGTACATTATTATGTGAAGGGCTGGACATTTTGGGATATATTTACATGAGGTCAAAATACTCAGCCTTCAAAGGAGGGCGTACTGCTTATTCAAAGAAAAAGATATAGATCTCAAAAAACATTGCTTTGAGCAAAACAGACAGACATCGAACCGTAGGCCGTGATTTACTTCCTTTTCATGAAGTTCTGCCACGACCCAACTGAAGGATGTCAACAGAAATGAAAACAGAGGCTGCGCATGTCGAGGGTGGTTGGGTCTCAATTGAAACGTTGCAGAGGGCTGTTTTCTGTAGTCATGGGAATGATTCATATAGGGGAGGGGGTTTGGACACTCTAGGGGTTCGTGAAGTGTCGAAGATTTGTCAAGTCATGCAGCTAATGTTGACACGTTTCACTCTATTTTCATTTGATTTGACTAAAAAGCGAAAAGAAAGAGGGAAATCAGAAGGAACACTGAACCGTCATGGAGCTACGCATAGTTTATTTACAGATCTCCCCCCAGCCCCACCATGTAAGTGACCTTTCCAGACTGTCAGTTGCCGGTCGGGTTCCAGGCGGAATGTCGGGAGCCGACATTTGTTGTGGCTGGTGTTGCCACGGTGAGTGGGCAGAGCCCTGTGGTGGGTCAGTGCCATGGAGGGGCTGCCGTCCTCTGTGGAGCTGGGCTTTGGGCCGATCCTCGGCAAGCTGGGCGAGGTGGTGGTGGCGCTGCTGCCCGATGGCCTGAGTCCACGCCTCACTTGCCACAGCCTCCAGTGGGAGACAGTGATGCGCCCACCTGTCGTCGGTTTACTGGTGGGTCTCTTATTTCTCTTCAGACTTGTTCAGTCTGTTAGAAGTCGACGTTACGTGAGACGTGAAAAGCGGCTGGCAGAAGCAGTGGCTGCAGCGATTGAGGAGAAATGCCAGCTCATTGACAAGCTCAGCGCTGCTCAAGAGGAGTATATGGGGATCGACTCGTCTTCAGAGAACGCCAGGCTAGAGAGAGAGTCGCTAAATATACCCGGCCTCACAGACGCTTCCCGAAAGGTGACGAGGACCAACTCAGTGCTGATGGAGGAATTAACTGGCCTGGTTCGAGAACTGAAGGCAGAGAGAGCCAAACGGTCGAAAGAAGAAGGAGAGATGGCCGAGATGCTAAAAGCGCTCGCGTCCATAGAAGCGGTCGTGAGATCCAGCACGTCACGAGGAGCTTTGCCAAAGCTGCCCGGAGGCCGAGAGCCAAGCCCTGCTGGTCCCTTCCCCGGCGGTGGGCCTGGGTCTTAAAGCGGGGCTGTTCTCTCCCCCTCCACGCAGGCCTCCCAAGCCGCCTGGCTGCCTCCAGCCAGCTGGACCTCCATCGGAGCGTTCCTGAGGCCAGTGGATGCAGGGGAGCCCCTTCGCTGGGCTGGAGATCCTCTACCTTCGCCTGCTGGACACCGCAGACGGCTCCTTCGCGGTCAGTTCCTCCAAATCGACAGACTTTTGGAATTCCTAGAGCACACCGAGAAAAGTGGGACTTTGTTTCACTTCACGGACTGTTTGGATTATCCCTCGTTAGTAGTGAAGAAGAGCCTGATCTTTTCCTTAAATTGAACCTTCATCAAACTACCTTTCTCTAGACGATATTGTGTAAATATTATGTATATATTAAACTTCAGTGAATTATTAACGGTGTCTGTCTCAGTGTTGCATTGAAAGTTGTAAATGTGCGCCATGTAGCAGTCAAGACTTTTAGCAATCGACAGCAGTCTTGTTTCAGAGTAGTATTCCCAACAGTCGCGACTCACAAGTCGAAGGAGCTTTCTTGGACTAAGTATGTAGTGGTTAGAAAAAGCAAAAGCTGATCGATCTCTTTGGGGATCAAGTTAGATTGCCTGGTTAGAGAGAGGTTTGCCTTCTTTTGTGACTTGATTCTAATGTGGCAACGGCTAAACAATTTTCAAGAAACAAATGATAAACTACGTGGAGGTTTGTCCTTGCACTACACGAAGGCCGAGGGAGAGTTTACTGATGAAGAGGAAATCACCTTTGACATCTGGGGGGAACCTCCTCGTTGCTGCCCTCGGCCCCCTCTACTCACCAGCTAACGCTCCACACTGGAAAGCTGAGGGAAGTCTCAGGGGTTTCTCTCCCATGTGACGAAGTGAGGGTCTCGATCATTCCTAGTTTCACTCACAGATAATGTCCCCCAGTTAGGCAACGAGCACCAGCTGCGGATGACTTTCCTGTGGCAGGAAAGCAGCAAGTGGCAGTTGGAGCAAATAGGAGGGGTCACATGAGACAAATGGCAGAGACAGCATCAGCAGCACAGAAAGGATTTCTCCTCTTAAGTCGAGAGAAAGCAACAAACCAAAAACCTGTGCTTGCCTTGGCAACAGAGCAATGAAGACTAGAATGCGAGAGCCTGCCCTTGTGTTGCTGACATTTTAGGAAGGACAGGCAGGTGCTAAAGAATCAAATTGAGTAGAAGACATGGCATATTAGGTGATAACGAATGTTCTGGAGAAGAATAAACAAGGCAGGGTAAGGGGTGATGGGTGTGGGAATGGGGGGCACACTTGCCTAGACACACACTCTCGGTGGGAGTGGTCACCTGAGCACTGAGGAGCCCTGGAGGAGAGCTCTGTAGGCAGGGGGCGCAGAACGGGCCATGGCTCTGAAGGCGGCATGAGCACGGTGAGTGTGAGAAGCGACCAGGAGCCAGAGTGGCCCGAGTGCAGTGAGTGAAGCCAGAGAGAAGGGGGTCAAGGCCATCAGGGGTCAGAAGGTGGAGGGAGTCGAATCCACCGTAAAGAGTTTGGTTTCCCTTTCAGAGGACAGAAGCTGCCATGGGGAAGAGGAGAACAGAGGGAAACCTGTGGGAGAGCATGGCAGGGACTCGAGGCTGAGGATGGTGAAGGCTGCCCCCGGGCAGCGGTGGAGGTGGAGACGGAGAGGTGGGGTGGGATCCGGGACCTGTCCTGCAGGCAGAGACCGTGAGACGTGCTGATGCCTGTGGGTGTGAGAAAAGAGAGGAGTCGGCATGGGGACGGGAGCCCCAGGTGAGGGGTGGTGTCCTTCAGCGAGATGGGGGGAATGGCAGAGGAGTGCCTTTGGACGGGAAATCAGAGTGGGCCTCTGTGAGAGTTAGGTTTCAGGGCCCCTCAGCCAGCAGAGTAGAAATACCAACTGTTCGGAGGAGACAGGTGTCTGCGCTCAGAGGAGCGTTCACGGCTGCAGATAGAAGTACGCAGGGGCATCGGGGAGGGAAGTTCCCGTAGCAGAGACGATGTCCAAGGGCCGAGAAGATGCCACAGGGTAGACTCCATGGGCCTGTTTGCGGCGAGAGCCCATCTTACAGATGCAGAAGCTGAGGCCCAGAGAAGTGAAGTGAATATTTACCTCTTCCTTTCTCTGGAGTGGAAGGGTCAGTAATCAGCCCAGGCCTGCCTCTGGTGTCCTGGGCTTGGAGGCCTCACAGATGAAAACAGTAGAGAACAGAAGCCAGGTGTCCCATGGGAGCCAGGTGACCAGGGGAGCACAGGAAGCCTCAAGCAGCTGTCTTGAAGGTCCACTGAGCCTGAATCCATTTGTGGGGTTGGGGGTGGTGGGGGCGGGTCGAGGGGGCTGGGAGGCCCTAAAAGATGGTGTCTGTAGCTGGCGTGGGTTTTATGGTGGCATTTCTAGGGGACAGAGATGAAGCTGGCCTCTTTTCTTTCCTCTTGATACTTCTCCTGTCCCCATTTCTTTCTTTGTTTTTGGCAGGGAGGGCCCGGGGGTGATGCCAGTTCTCAGGTTTTAGGGCAGCTCGTAGCTCTGGAAGCGGGGTTGCCTTTTAGAGCCAGGAGGAAGGGCCGAGAGGCCCAGACGTCGCTCCGGGCTCGAGGGCCTCACACGTTGCCATTTGTGGATGCGTCGTGAGGCTCCTCCTCAGAACCAGGGCTGCTCAGGGAAGAGCTCACTTCCTAACGTGCGGAAGAATACTTGCCACAGTGGCTTGAAATGGGCCTCTCGAGGTGACATTTCGGTGACTTTTTCCCCTTCCTGAAGACGCATATAATTTTTACATTCCAAACGGGTATAGAACTGTACCTGGTGAAGAGAACAGATCTTTGAAGGCGCTAACCTCGAAAGCTCCCTAGGTGTCAGTGACCGAGGGAGGAGGGGGTTCTTCTCACCTCCGTCTTGCCTTTGAGAGAGGAGCGGCGTGTTTCCACTTTTGTGAACTTCCGGGAACCCCGCTGCCACCCCGATCCCTGGTTTGGCTGGGAAGGTGGGAGGTGGCGAAGCAAACATCCCGTCACCAGCGAATCCCGTCGAAGGCCGCGCTTGGCAAATGAGTCTGCAAAGAAACAGTTCACGCCACGCGTGGAGCCCTTGACCATGGTGTCGCGAACGTGCTCAGAGCCCAGAGGTGGGCAGGGGTGGACGGGGACGAGCGACTCCTTCTCCACTTGGGCCCTCCTGACCACCCGCAGCTCTAGGGGAACCCCCCCAAAGGGCCCCCGCTCAGTGCGGCTCCTGTGCCATGCCACGGTGCACCCCACTTCCGTGGGCACCTCTTATTAAATGTGTGCCCAGATGGTCCCTCAGGATGGGGCCCCCCCTGTTGTCCCCACCTAGAAGTCCAGCCCCGGGAGGCAGGCTGCGGTCCTGCGCTGGACTGAATGTCCACTGTCTGGAACGGGGACTGCGGCGTTGGCGGCTCACAGGTCAGATTTACAGGAGGAAGGGAAGGGCCTGGCTGCCCGCAGTGCCAGCTCCTGGTGCTCTGTCACCCCACACTCACACAGCAGTGCCCTCCCCTCCTCCGTGCCGTGCTTCCTGCTGTCGCCTCCCTCAGGCTGCAGGGGCCTCTCTTCCCACCTGCCTCCAACCTTCAAGTCCTCCCTGTCCTTCAAGGCCTCGTCCAGGTGCCACTCCCTCTGGACAAGCCGCCCCCTGTCGCCCCCCCCCGCCCCCGCCACCGCCCCCCCGCCCTCCCCGCCTCCTAAGTACCCCATCACGTGCCCCCTCCTCACTGACTGTTTCCAGGAGGCCCACCACCACCACCACACACCCTTTATCGAGTAGTGTAGCTTTAGAGGCAGTCCCGAAGATGGTAGTACCGTACCTTCCTCTCACTATGTTCTGCTTCAATACTGGGGAGGCGTGTTGAGTCTGCCGCTGGGATCTTCACTAGGATTGTCTTGACTCTGTAGATCCTGTTGGGAAGAGCTGACATCTGCTGAACAATACCGAGTCAACCTATGAAGAAACATGGAGGAAGTCTGCATTGCTGTTGGTCTTCTGTGATTTCTTCTGTCAGCGTGTTGTAGACCTCCTCACATCGATCTTGTGCGTAAGTGTTTAGATTTACACCTGTGTGTGTCATTTTTGATGCTGATATCAATGATGTGTTTGTAACTTTAAATTCGAGGTGTTCACCGTGAGTATAGAAGAGAGTTGAGAATCATTTTCAAGCCCATTCATTAGCACGGTGATTAAGTCTTCCACAACCTGTGATGAGGCTCTGTTCTGCCTCGGGCTGTCTCTTCAGGCCTGGGATCCCTGGTCAGGAAGGTAGAGCCAGATCCAGTCCCCTGGGTGTTCACGGCACTCTTGATCCTACCGTCCCCCGGGGAGTGGAGGGTTTTGTGGGCTGTAAGCAGCGAAGAACCGCCACCGCCCCACTCTCCCCAGTTTGTTGCTGCGTCCCCGCTGTCCCCATCCGCGAGAACGCTTGGTGCCGCTGTTCGCAAACCAGTCGGCTAAACGACTTTTCACATCTGATCCCGTGATCGTGTGTTTTCTTTGCACTCCAGACGAAACCTAAAATCTGCAGATTTATTTTCACATACAGAATACTGCTACCACCTTGTATGGGCAGAACTTTCCGTGGACTCTACCCCCCCTTCTGCTCTGGGGAGACTTTGGCCAGGAGGGCCAATGGCCCTGGGAGGCCACCGTCAAGCTGTTCCCTTCTGTGAAGGAATTTCCGACCCGGCGACATGATGCAGGGAGCTCAGCTTCCAGGCGTCCTCTATGGGGAATGTGGATCTGAGAATTTCTGCCTGTTCTTCCAAGGGGATACGCAGGGAAGGGGAATTCATGCGACCCACAGTGGACGTGTCCTGTGGTTTGCCTCCGACGACAAAGGGAGAGGCAAGTCCTGGCTGAGCTCCCTTCCTGTGACAGCCAGGGAGAGCCAACGCTACGGAGAGATGCCACAGCCTCGGAACAAATGCGTGGCTGGGAGTGTACAGCCGAGTCAAGGGAAGGAGCACAGGCCTGTGAGACCAGAGCCAGCCTTGGGTCCTGCTCCAAATCCCAGAGAGGTGATCTGCAGTGTCCTGGAAAGGGAGGAGCTGGCTCGATCTCGGTGGTTCTTCTTTTATGATCGGAGTTTCGTGGGTGCAGGGGAATGTGCTGGAGTGGACCCCACATCCCCGGCTCTGCCTTGAGCATGAGGAAGAGCCATGGGGCTCTTATCCCCCAGTTCTGTGCCGGGGAAAGAAAGAGGCTTCCAGAAAATTCCCAAGGACTGAACTTGACTGTGAGCTCCCCGTGAGGCTGGGCCTGGAGGGAGCAGAAGCAGATACTGATAAGCCTTCCAGAACCGTGACTCCCCGCACAGGTCACACGCACATCCGTGGACACACACCATTCCTCACAACCACAGGGCAGACGCACGAGGTCAGGCGATTACCCTTCTCATGGGCTCCCCTCCCACAGCATCCGTTACGAGAGGTTGCATGACTGGGAGATACATTTAAGTACTCGTATATATCTTTAGCTGCTCTTCTGCTCTTTACTGTTACGTCTTCTCAAGCCGAGGAATATTTCCCGAGACGACCTTGAAGAAATTAATTGGAAATCTGAAGACTAAGGAGGGACTGCACTACGATGACGTGTATGTCCACATGCAGATCTGGAAAAAGTCGCAGGCTTAGTACAATCCACTAAAGTAGACTTTTGGTGCTCACGTAACTCAGTCATGCTTTTCTCTGCCTTCACACTGCACGTGTCATGATAGGGACTGGATAGGTCCTGTGATAGGTATTGGAGACTAAGCGGTGACACTGACAGGGAGACGCTTGAGCAGAGACCTGAAGGGAAGGAGGGAGACCAGCACGTGGGTCTCACAGGACAGGGATTCAAGGCAGAGAGAGGAGGAAACGTCAAGCCCTGGGGCAGGAGCATCTTGGCGCACTCGTGGAGCAGGAAGGAGGCCTGCGAGGCTGGGGCAGAGCGCGTGAGGGCCCAGCTGTGCAGTTCGACCGGGGAGGTAACCGGGGGTCAGATCCCGTAGGGCTCCTGGGGCATGGGTGTGTTTGACTTGCACTCTGATGAGTGGAAAGCTGCTGGGGGCGTGAGCTGAGGACGGACCTGACTGGATCCTCTGGAGCTGGGTGGAGAACCGACTGCACGGCTGAGGGCAGGAGAAGGAGCTTGGTTAGGAGCAGCCACGCTCATGTTGTCAAAAGGTGAAGGCGACTCTGAACAGGTAGGGTAGCGGGAGGCAAGGAATGGCCGGATGAGGGCATTACTCTGATGCTGGGAATGAAGGCTTTGCCGATGGGGTGGAGGTGAAGAGGAGAGAGGGGAGAGGTCAAGAAAGACCACAAAGCTGGGGCCTGAACCCCCGTCGGGGTGGAGTTGCCCACGTGGAAAAGAGGGAGAGCGGGTTCAGGGGAGAATTGGAGTATGGTGTGGGCTCGTTCGATGTCCACATGGGGATGTCACGGAGGCAGCTGGGTGGGTGTGAGTCCGGACTGTGTGGCAAGGTGTGGAAAGGATAAATAAACGTGGAAGTCACGACAGCACAGATGTCATTGAAGTCCGGAGACTGGCTAAGGTCAGCAAGGGCTCAAAAGCGGTCCAGGATCTACGTCCTGGGTCAACACTGATGCTGAGAGGTTTGGGAGAAACACAGACGTCAGCGATGGAGACAGAGAAGGAAAGGCTACTGAGGTCAGAGAAACACGCCAGCCGACGACAAGACAATCCTCGAAAGAGTAGAATGGACCGAACCGGCAACGAAGTGATGGAAGCATTTCAAGGAGAAGGGACCGACTGTGTCGAATGCAGCCAAGAGAGTCAAGGGTGAGTGATGGACTTTTCCTACAACGGCACTGTGATAGTTACACAACTCTGCACTTGTACAGAGAAAAATCAGTGAATTGCGTATTTCGGTGTGTGAATTGATGACACTAAATTGTGCCTCAAGAAAACGGTTTCAAAATAAAAGGGCATTTAGCGTGTATCTACCCAGCATTTCTACTCCCGGGTATTCTTCCCCCAAGGTAAATGAAACTACGTGCTTATAAGGCAGACGTATACGTGAATTTTCACAGCATCTCTGTTCATAACATACCACGCTTGAACTAACGCAGAAGTACATTATTATGTGAAGGGCTGGACATTTTGGGATATATTTACATGAGGTCAAAATACTCAGCCTTCAAAGGAGGGCGTACTGCTTATTCAAAGAAAAATATATAGATCTCAAAAAACATTGCTTTGAGCAAAACAGACAGACATCGAACTGTAGGCCGTGATTTACTTCCTTTTCATGAAGTTCTGCCACGACCCAACTGAAGGATGTCAACAGAAATGAAAACAGAGGCTGCGCATGTCGAGGGTGGTTGGGTCTCAATTGAAACGTTGCAGAGGGCTGTTTTCTGTAGTCATGGGAGTGATTCATATAGGGGAGGGGGTTTGGACGCTCTAGGGGTTCGTGAAGTGTCGAAGATTGGTCAAGTCACGCAGCTAATGTTGACACGTTTCACTCTATTTTCATTTGATTTGACTAAAAAGCGAAAAGAAAGAGGGAAATCAGAAGGAACACTGAACCGTCATGGAGCTACGCATAGTTTATTTACAGATCTCCCCCCAGCCCCACCATGTAAGTGACCTTTCCAGACTGTCAGTTGCCGGTCGGGTTCCAGGCGGAATGTCGGGAGCCGACATTTGTTGTGGCTGGTGTTGCCACGGTGACTGGGCAGAGCCCTGTGGTGGGTCAGTGCCATGGAGGGGCTGCCGTCCTCTGTGGAGCTGGGCTTTGGGCCGATCCTCGGCAAGCTGGGCGAGGTGGTGGTGGCGCTGCTGCCCGATGGCCTGAGTCCACGCCTCACTTGCCACAGCCTCCAGTGGGAGACAGTGATGCGCCCACCTGTCGTCGGTTTACTGGTGGGTCTCTTATTTCTCTTCAGACTTGTTCAGTCTGTTAGAAGTCGACGTTACGTGAGACGTGAAAAGCGGCTGGCAGAAGCAGTGGCTGCAGCGATTGAGGAGAAATGCCAGCTCATTGACAAGCTCAGCGCTGCTCAAGAGGAGTATATGGGGATCGACTCGTCTTCAGAGAACGCCAGGCTAGAGAGAGAGTCGCTAAATATACCCGGCCTCACAGACGCTTACCGAAAGGTGACGAGGACCAACTCAGTGCTGATGGAGGAATTAACTGGCCTGGTTCGAGAACTGAAGGCAGAGAGAGCCAAAAGGTCGAAAGAAGAAGGAGAGATGGCCGAGATGCTAAAAGCGCTCGCGTCCGTAGAAGCGGTCGTGAGATCCAGCACGTCACGAGGAGCTTTGCCAAAGCTGCCCGGAGGCCGAGAGCCAAGCCCTGCTGGTCCCTTCCCCGGCGGTGGGCCTGGGTCTTAGAGCGGGCCTGTTCTCTCCCCCTCCACGCAGGCCTCCCAAGCCGCCTGGCTGCCTCCAGCCAGCTGGACCTCCATCGGAGCGTTCCTGAGGCCAGTGGATGCAGGGGAGCCCCTTCGCTGGGCTGGAGATCCTCTACCTTCGCCTGCTGGACACCGCAGACGGCTCCTTCGCGGTCAGTTCCTCCAAATCGACAGACTTTTGGAATTCCTAGAGCACACCGAGAAAAGTGGGACTTTGTTTCACTTCACGGACTGTTTGGATTATCCCTCGTTAGTAGTGAAGAAGAGACTGATCTTTTCCTTAAATTGAACCTTCATCAAACTACCTTTCTCTAGACGGTATTGTGTAAATATTATGTATATATTAAACTTCAGTGAATTATTAACGGTGTCTGTCTCAGTGTTGCATTGAAAGTTGTAAATGTGCGCCATGTAGCAGTCAAGACTTTTAGCAATCGACAGCAGTCTTGTTTCAGAGTAGTATTCCCAAGAGTCGCGACTCACAGGTCGAAGGAGCTTTCTTGGACTAAGTATGTAGTGGTTAGAAAAAGAAAAAGCTGATCGATCTCTTTGGGGATCAAGTTACATTGCCTGGTTAGAGAGAGGTTTGCCTTATTTTGTGACTTGATTCTAATGTGGCAACGGCTAAACAATTTTAAAGAAACAAATGATAAACTACGTGGAGGTTTGTCCTTGCACTACACGAAGGCCGAGGGAGAGTTTACTGATGAAGAGGAAATCACCTTTGACATGTGGGGGGAACCTCCTCGTTGCTGCCCTCGGCCCCCTCTACTCACCAGCTAACGCTCCACACTGGAAAGCTGAGGGAAGTCTCAGGGGTTTCTCTCCCATGTGACGAAGTGAGGGTCTCGATCATTCCTAGTTTCACTCACAGATAATGTCCCCCAGTTAGGCAACGAGCACCAGCTGCGGATGACTCTAGTGGCAGGAAAGCAGCAAGTGGCAGTTGGAGCAAATAGGAGGGGTCACATGAGACAAATGGCAGAGACAGCATCAGCAGCACAGAAAGGATTTCTCCTCTTAAGTCGAGAGAAAGCAACAAACCAAAAACCTGCGCTTGCCTTGGAAACAGAGCAATGAAGACTCGAATGCGAGAGCCTGCCCTTGTGTTGCTGACATTTTAGGAAGGACAGGCAGGTGCTAAAGAATCAAATTGAGTAGAAGACATGGCATATTAGGTGATAACGAATGTTCTGGAGAAGAATAAACAAGGCAGGGTAAGGGGTGATGGGTGTGGGAATGGGGGGCACACTTGCCTAGACACACACTCTCGGTGGGAGTGGTCACCTGAGCACTGAGGAGCCCTGGAGGAGAGCTCTGTAGGCAGGGGGTGCAGAACGGGCCATGGCTCTGAAGGCGGCATGAGCACGGTGAGTGTGAGAAGCGACCAGGAGCCAGAGTGGCCCGAGTGCAGTGAGTGAAGCCAGAGAGAAGGGGGTCAAGGCCATCAGGGGTCAGAAGGTGGAGGGAGTCGAATCCACCGTAAAGAGTTTGGTTTCCCTTTCAAAGGACAGAAGCTGCCATGGGGAAGAGGAGAACAGAGGGAAACCTGTGGGAGAGCATGGCAGGGACTCGAGGCTGAGGATGGTGAAGGCTGCCCCCGGGCAGCGGTGGAGGTGGAGACGGAGAGGTGGGGTGGGATCCGGGACCTGTCCTGCAGGCAGAGACCGTGAGACGTGCTGATGCCTGTGGGTGTGAGAAAAGAGAGGAGTCGGCATGGGGACGGGAGCCCCAGGTGAGGGGTGGTGTCCTTCAGCGAGATGGGGGGAATGGCAGAGGAGTGCCTTTGGACGGGAAATCAGAGTGGGCCTCTGTGAGAGTTAGGTTTCAGGGCCCCTCAGCCAGCAGAGTAGAAATACCAACTGTTCGGAGGAGACAGGTGTCTGCGCTCAGAGGAGCGTTCACGGCTGCAGATAGAAGTACGCAGGGGCATCGGGGAGGGAAGTTCCCGTAGCAGAGACGATGTCCAAGGGCCGAGAAGATGCCACAGGGTAGACTCCATGGGCCTGTTTGCGGCGAGAGCCCATCTTACAGATGCAGAAGCTGAGGCCCAGAGAAGTGAAGTGAATATTTACCTCTTCCTTTCTCTGGAGTGGAAGGGTCAGTAATCAGCCCAGGCCTGCCTCTGGTGTCCTGGGCTTGGAGGCCTCACAGATGAAAACAGTAGAGAACAGAAGCCAGGTGTCCCATGGGAGCCAGGTGACCAGGGGAGCACAGGAAGCCTCAAGCAGCTGTCTTGAAGGTCCACTGAGCCTGAATCCATTTGTGGGGTTGGGGGTGGTGGGGGCGGGTCGAGGGGGCTGGGAGGCCCTAAAAGATGGTGTGTGTAGCTGGCGTGGGTTTTATGGTGGCATTTCTAGGGGACAGAGATGAAGCTGGCCTCTTTTCTTTCCTCTTGATACTTCTCCTGTCCCCATTTCTTTCTTTGTTTTTGGCAGGGAGGGCCCGGGGGTGATGCCAGTTCTCAGGTTTTAGGGCAGCTCCTAGCTCTGGAAGCGGGGTTGCCTTTTAGAGCCAGGAGGAAGGGCCGAGAGGCCCAGACGTCGCTCCGGGCTCGAGGGCCTCACACGTTGCCATTTGTGGATGCGTCGTGAGGCTCCTCCTCAGAACCAGGGCTGCTCAGGGAAGAGCTCACTTCCTGACGTGCGGAAGAATACTTGCCACAGTGGCTTGAAATGGGCCTCTCGAGGTGACATTTCGGTGACTTTTTCCCCTTCCTGAAGACGCATATCATTTTTACATTCCAAACGGGTATAGAACTGTACCTGGTGAAGAGAACAGATCTTTGAAGGCGCTAACCTCGAAAGCTCCCTAGGTGTCAGTGACCGAGGGAGGAGGGGGTTCTTCTCACCTCCGTCTTGCCTTTGAGAGAGGAGCGGCGTGTTTCCACTTTTGTGAACTTCCGGGAACCCCGCTGCCACCCCGATCCCTGGTTTGGCTGGGAAGGTGGGAGGTGGCGAAGCAAACATCCCGTCACCAGCGAATCCCGTCGAAGGCCGCGCTTGGCAAATGAGTCTGCAAAGAAACAGTTCACGCCACGCGTGGAGCCCTTGACCATGGTGTCGCGAACGTGCTCAGAGCCCAGAGGTGGGCAGGGGTGGACGGGGACGAGCGACTCCTTCTCCACTTGGGCCCTCCTGACCACCCGCAGCTCTAGGGGAACCCCCCCAAAGGGCCCCCGCTCAGTGCGGCTCCTGTGCCATGCCACGGTGCACCCCACTTCCGTGGGCACCTCTTATTAAATGTGTGCCCAGATGGTCCCTCAGGATGGGGCCCCCCCTGTTGTCCCCACCTAGAAGTCCAGCCCCGGGAGGCAGGCTGCGGTCCTGCGCTGGACTGAATGTCCACTGTCTGGAACGGGGACTGCGGCGTTGGCGGCTCACAGGTCAGATTTACAGGAGGAAGGGAAGGGCCTGGCTGCCCGCAGTGCCAGCTCCTGGTGCTCTGTCACCCCACACTCACACAGCAGTGCCCTCCCCTCCTCCGTGCCGTGCTTCCTGCTGTCGCCTCCCTCAGGCTGCAGGGGCCTCTCTTCCCACCTGCCTCCAACCTTCAAGTCCTCCCTGTCCTTCAAGGCCTCGTCCAGGTGCCACTCCCTCTGGACAAGCCGCCCCCTGCCGCCCCCCCCGCCCCCGCCACCGCCCCCCCGCCCTCCCCGCCTCCTAAGTACCCCATCACGTGCCCCCTCCTCACTGACTGTTTCCAGGAGGCCCACCACCACCACCACACACCCTTTATCGAGTAGTGTAGCTTTAGAGGCAGTCCCGAAGATGGTAGTACCGTACCTTCCTCTCACTATGTTCTGCTTCAATACTGGGGAGGCGTGTTGAGTCTGCCGCTGGGATCTTCACTAGGATTGTCTTGACTCTGTAGATCCTGTTGGGAAGAGCTGACATCTGCTGAACAATACCGAGTCAACCTATGAAGAAACATGGAGGAAGTCTGCATTGCTGTTGGTCTTCTGTGATTTCTTCTGTCAGCGTGTTGTAGACCTCCTCACATCGATCTTGTGCGTAAGTGTTTAGATTTACACCTGTGTGTGTCATTTTTGATGCTGATATCAATGATGTGTTTGTAACTTTAAATTCGAGGTGTTCACCGTGAGTATAGAAGAGAGTTGAGAATCATTTTCAAGCCCATTCATTAGCACGGTGATTAAGTCTTCCACAACCTGTGATGAGGCTCTGTTCTGCCTCGGGCTGTCTCTTCAGGCCTGGGATCCCTGGTCAGGAAGGTAGAGCCAGATCCAGTCCCCTGGGTGTTCACGGCACTCTTGATCCTACCGTCCCCCGGGGAGTGGAGGGTTTTGTGGGCTGTAAGCAGCGAAGAACCGCCACCGCCCCACTCTCCCCAGTTTGTTGCTGCGTCCCCGCTGTCCCCATCCGCGAGAACGCTTGGTGCCGCTGTTCGCAAACCAGTCGGCTAAACGACTTTTCACATCTGATCCCGTGATCGTCTGTTTTCTTTGCACTCCAGACGAAACCTAAAATCTGCAGATTTATTTTCACATACACAATACTGCTACCACCTTGTATGGGCAGAACTTTCCGTGGACTCTACCCCCCCTTCTGCTCTGGGGAGACTTTGGCCAGGAGGGCCAATGGCCCTGGGAGGCCACCGTCAAGCTGTTCCCTTCTGTGAAGGAATTTCCGACCCGGCGACATGATGCAGGGAGCTCAGCTTCCAGGCGTCCTCTATGGGGAATGTGGATCTGAGAATTTCTGCCTGTTCTTCCAAGGGGATACGCAGGGAAGGGGAATTCATGCGACCCACAGTGGACGTGTCCTGTGGTTTGCCTCCGACGACAAAGGGAGAGGCAAGTCCTGGCTGAGCTCCCTTCCTGTGACAGCCAGGGAGAGCCAACGCTACGGAGAGATGCCACAGCCTCGGAACAAATGCGTGGCTGGGAGTGTACAGCCGAGTCAAGGGAAGGAGCACAGGCCTGTGAGACCAGAGCCAGCCTTGGGTCCTGCTCCAAATCCCAGAGAGGTGATCTGCAGTGTCCTGGAAAGGGAGGAGCTGGCTCGATCTCGGTGGTTCTTCTTTTATGATCGGAGTTTCGTGGGTGCAGGGGAATGTGCTGGAGTGGACCCCACATCCCCGGCTCTGCCTTGAGCATGAGGAAGAGCCATGGGGCTCTTATCCCCCAGTTCTGTGCCGGGGAAAGAAAGAGGCTTCCAGAAAATTCCCAAGGACTGAACTTGACTGTGAGCTCCCCGTGAGGCTGGGCCTGGAGGGAGCAGAAGCAGATACTGATAAGCCTTCCAGAACCGTGACTCCCCGCACAGGTCACACGCACATCCGTGGACACACACCATTCCTCACAACCACAGGGCAGACGCACGAGGTCAGGCGATTACCCTTCTCATGGGCTCCCCTCCCACAGCATCCGTTACGAGAGGTTGCATGACTGGGAGATACATTTAAGTACTCGTACATATCTTTAGCTGCTCTTCTGCTCTTTACTGTTACGTCTTCTCAAGCCGAGGAATATTTCCCGAGACGACCTTGAAGAAATTAATTGGAAATGTGAAGACTAAGGAGGGACTGCACTACGATGACGTGTATGTCCACATGCAGATCTGGAAAAAGTCGCAGGCTTAGTACAATCCACTAAAGTAGACTTTTGGTGCTCACGTAACTCAGTCATGCTTTTCTCTGCCTTCACACTGCACGTGTCATGATAGGGACTGGATAGGTCCTGTGATAGGTATTGGAGACTAAGCGGTGACACTGACAGGGAGACGCTTGAGCAGAGACCTGAAGGGAAGGAGGGAGACCAGCACGTGGGTCTCACAGGACAGGGATTCAAGGCAGAGAGAGGAGGAAACGTCAAGCCCTGGGGCAGGAGCATCTTGGCGCACTCGTGGAGCAGGAAGGAGGCCTGCGAGGCTGGGGCAGAGCGCGTGAGGGCCCAGCTGTGCAGTTCGACCGGGGAGGTAACCGGGGGTCAGATCCCGTAGGGCTCCTGGGGCATGGGTGTGTTTGACTTGCACTCTGATGAGTGGAAAGCTGCTGGGGGCGTGAGCTGAGGACGGACCTGACTGGATCCTCTGGAGCTGGGTGGAGAACCGACTGCACGGCTGAGGGCAGGAGAAGGAGCTTGGTTAGGAGCAGCCACGCTCATGTTGTCAAAAGGTGAAGGCGACTCTGAACAGGTAGGGTAGCGGGAGGCAAGGAATGGCCGGATGAGGGCATTACTCTGATGCTGGGAATGAAGGCTTTGCCGATGGGGTGGAGGTGAAGAGGAGAGAGGGGAGAGGTCAAGAAAGACCACAAAGCTGGGGCCTGAACCCCCGTCGGGGTGGAGTTGCCCACGTGGAAAAGAGGGAGAGCGGGTTCAGGGGAGAATTGGAGTATGGTGTGGGCTCGTTCGATGTCCACATGGGGATGTCACGGAGGCAGCTGGGTGGGTGTGAGTCCGGACTGTGTGGCAAGGTGTGGAAAGGATAAATAAACGTGGAAGTCACGACAGCACAGATGTCATTGAAGTCCGGAGACTGGCTAAGGTCAGCAAGGGCTCAAAAGCGGTCCAGGATCTACGTCCTGGGTCAACACTGATGCTGAGAGGTTTGGGAGAAACACAGACGTCAGCGATGGAGACAGAGAAGGAAAGGCTACTGAGGTCAGAGAAACACGCCAGCCGACGACAAGACAATCCTCGAAAGAGTAGAATGGACCGAACCGGCAACGAAGTGATGGAAGCATTTCAAGGAGAAGGGACCGACTGTGTCGAATGCAGCCAAGAGAGTCAAGGGTGAGTGATGGACTTTTCCTACAACGGCACTGTGATAGTTACACAACTCTGCACTTGTACAGAGAAAAATCAGTGAATTGCGTATTTCGGTGTGTGAATTGATGACACTAAATTGTGCCTCAAGAAAACGGTTTCAAAATAAAAGGGCATTTAGCGTGTATCTACCCAGCATTTCTACTCCCGGGTATTCTTCCCCCAAGGTAAATGAAACTACGTGCTTATAAGGCAGACGTATACGTGAATTTTCACAGCATCTCTGTTCATAACATACCACGCTTGAACTAACGCAGAAGTACATTATTATGTGAAGGGCTGGACATTTTGGGATATATTTACATGAGGTCAAAATACTCAGCCTTCAAAGGAGGGCGTACTGCTTATTCAAAGAAAAATATATAGATCTCAAAAAACATTGCTTTGAGCAAAACAGACAGACATCGAACTGTAGGCCGTGATTTACTTCCTTTTCATGAAGTTCTGCCACGACCCAACTGAAGGATGTCAACAGAAATGAAAACAGAGGCTGCGCATGTCGAGGGTGGTTGGGTCTCAATTGAAACGTTGCAGAGGGCTGTTTTCTGTAGTCATGGGAGTGATTCATATAGGGGAGGGGGTTTGGACGCTCTAGGGGTTCGTGAAGTGTCGAAGATTGGTCAAGTCACGCAGCTAATGTTGACACGTTTCACTCTATTTTCATTTGATTTGACTAAAAAGCGAAAAGAAAGAGGGAAATCAGAAGGAACACTGAACCGTCATGGAGCTACGCATAGTTTATTTACAGATCTCCCCCCAGCCCCACCATGTAAGTGACCTTTCCAGACTGTCAGTTGCCGGTCGGGTTCCAGGCGGAATGTCGGGAACCGACATTTGTTGTGGCTGGTGTTGCCACGGTGACTGGGCAGAGCCCTGTGGTGGGTCAGTGCCATGGAGGGGCTGCCGTCCTCTGTGGAGCTGGGCTTTGGGCCGATCCTCGGCAAGCTGGGCGAGGTGGTGGTGGCGCTGCTGCCCGATGGCCTGAGTCCACGCCTCACTTGCCACAGCCTCCAGTGGGAGACAGTGATGCGCCCACCTGTCGTCGGTTTACTGGTGGGTCTCTTATTTCTCTTCAGACTTGTTCAGTCTGTTAGAAGTCGACGTTACGTGAGACGTGAAAAGCGGCTGGCAGAAGCAGTGGCTGCAGCGATTGAGGAGAAATGCCAGCTCATTGACAAGCTCAGCGCTGCTCAAGAGGAGTATATGGGGATCGACTCGTCTTCAGAGAACGCCAGGCTAGAGAGAGAGTCGCTAAATATACCCGGCCTCACAGACGCTTACCGAAAGGTGACGAGGACCAACTCAGTGCTGATGGAGGAATTAACTGGCCTGGTTCGAGAACTGAAGGCAGAGAGAGCCAAACGGTCGAAAGAAGAAGGAGAGATGGCCGAGATGCTAAAAGCGCTCGCGTCCGTAGAAGCGGTCGTGAGATCCAGCACGTCACGAGGAGCTTTGCCAAAGCTGCCCGGAGGCCGAGAGCCAAGCCCTGCTGGTCCCTTCCCCGGCGGTGGGCCTGGGTCTTAGAGCGGGCCTGTTCTCTCCCCCTCCACGCAGGCCTCCCAAGCCGCCTGGCTGCCTCCAGCCAGCTGGACCTCCATCGGAGCGTTCCTGAGGCCAGTGGATGCAGGGGAGCCCCTTCGCTGGGCTGGAGATCCTCTACCTTCGCCTGCTGGACACCGCAGACGGCTCCTTCGCGGTCAGTTCCTCCAAATCGACAGACTTTTGGAATTCCTAGAGCACACCGAGAAAAGTGGGACTTTGTTGCACTTCACGGACTGTTTGGATTATCCCTCGTTAGTAGTGAAGAAGAGACTGATCTTTTCCTTAAATTGAACCTTCATCAAACTACCTTTCTCTAGACGGTATTGTGTAAATATTATGTATATATTAAACTTCAGTGAATTATTAACGGTGTCTGTCTCAGTGTTGCATTGAAAGTTGTAAATGTGCGCCATGTAGCAGTCAAGACTTTTAGCAATCGACAGCAGTCTTGTTTCAGAGTAGTATTCCCAAGAGTCGCGACTCACAGGTCGAAGGAGCTTTCTTGGACTAAGTATGTAGTGGTTAGAAAAAGAAAAAGCTGATCGATCTCTTTGGGGATCAAGTTACATTGCCTGGTTAGAGAGAGGTTTGCCTTATTTTGTGACTTGATTCTAATGTGGCAACGGCTAAACAATTTTAAAGAAACAAATGATAAACTACGTGGAGGTTTGTCCTTGCACTACACGAAGGCCGAGGGAGAGTTTACTGATGAAGAGGAAATCACCTTTGACATGTGGGGGGAACCTCCTCGTTGCTGCCCTCGGCCCCCTCTACTCACCAGCTAACGCTCCACACTGGAAAGCTGAGGGAAGTCTCAGGGGTTTCTCTCCCATGTGACGAAGTGAGGGTCTCGATCATTCCTAGTTTCACTCACAGATAATGTCCCCCAGTTAGGCAACGAGCACCAGCTGCGGATGACTCTAGTGGCAGGAAAGCAGCAAGTGGCAGTTGGAGCAAATAGGAGGGGTCACATGAGACAAATGGCAGAGACAGCATCAGCAGCACAGAAAGGATTTCTCCTCTTAAGTCGAGAGAAAGCAACAAACCAAAAACCTGCGCTTGCCTTGGAAACAGAGCAATGAAGACTCGAATGCGAGAGCCTGCCCTTGTGTTGCTGACATTTTAGGAAGGACAGGCAGGTGCTAAAGAATCAAATTGAGTAGAAGACATGGCATATTAGGTGATAACGAATGTTCTGGAGAAGAATAAACAAGGCAGGGTAAGGGGTGATGGGTGTGGGAATGGGGGGCACACTTGCCTAGACACACACTCTCGGTGGGAGTGGTCACCTGAGCACTGAGGAGCCCTGGAGGAGAGCTCTGTAGGCAGGGGGTGCAGAACGGGCCATGGCTCTGAAGGCGGCATGAGCACGGTGAGTGTGAGAAGCGACCAGGAGCCAGAGTGGCCCGAGTGCAGTGAGTGAAGCCAGAGAGAAGGGGGTCAAGGCCATCAGGGGTCAGAAGGTGGAGGGAGTCGAATCCACCGTAAAGAGTTTGGTTTCCCTTTCAAAGGACAGAAGCTGCCATGGGGAAGAGGAGAACAGAGGGAAACCTGTGGGAGAGCATGGCAGGGACTCGAGGCTGAGGATGGTGAAGGCTGCCCCCGGGCAGCGGTGGAGGTGGAGACGGAGAGGTGGGGTGGGATCCGGGACCTGTCCTGCAGGCAGAGACCGTGAGACGTGCTGATGCCTGTGGGTGTGAGAAAAGAGAGGAGTCGGCATGGGGACGGGAGCCCCAGGTGAGGGGTGGTGTCCTTCAGCGAGATGGGGGGAATGGCAGAGGAGTGCCTTTGGACGGGAAATCAGAGTGGGCCTCTGTGAGAGTTAGGTTTCAGGGCCCCTCAGCCAGCAGAGTAGAAATACCAACTGTTCGGAGGAGACAGGTGTCTGCGCTCAGAGGAGCGTTCACGGCTGCAGATAGAAGTACGCAGGGGCATCGGGGAGGGAAGTTCCCGTAGCAGAGACGATGTCCAAGGGCCGAGAAGATGCCACAGGGTAGACTCCATGGGCCTGTTTGCGGCGAGAGCCCATCTTACAGATGCAGAAGCTGAGGCCCAGAGAAGTGAAGTGAATATTTACCTCTTCCTTTCTCTGGAGTGGAAGGGTCAGTAATCAGCCCAGGCCTGCCTCTGGTGTCCTGGGCTTGGAGGCCTCACAGATGAAAACAGTAGAGAACAGAAGCCAGGTGTCCCATGGGAGCCAGGTGACCAGGGGAGCACAGGAAGCCTCAAGCAGCTGTCTTGAAGGTCCACTGAGCCTGAATCCATTTGTGGGGTTGGGGGTGGTGGGGGCGGGTCGAGGGGGCTGGGAGGCCCTAAAAGATGGTGTCTGTAGCTGGCGTGGGTTTTATGGTGGCATTTCTAGGGGACAGAGATGAAGCTGGCCTCTTTTCTTTCCTCTTGATACTTCTCCTGTCCCCATTTCTTTCTTTGTTTTTGGCAGGGAGGGCCCGGGGGTGATGCCAGTTCTCAGGTTTTAGGGCAGCTCCTAGCTCTGGAAGCGGGGTTGCCTTTTAGAGCCAGGAGGAAGGGCCGAGAGGCCCAGACGTCGCTCCGGGCTCGAGGGCCTCACACGTTGCCATTTGTGGATGCGTCGTGAGGCTCCTCCTCAGAACCAGGGCTGCTCAGGGAAGAGCTCACTTCCTAACGTGCGGAAGAATACTTGCCACAGTGGCTTGAAATGGGCCTCTCGAGGTGACATTTCGGTGACTTTTTCCCCTTCCTGAAGACGCATATCATTTTTACATTCCAAACGGGTATAGAACTGTACCTGGTGAAGAGAACAGATCTTTGAAGGCGCTAACCTCGAAAGCTCCCTAGGTGTCAGTGACCGAGGGAGGAGGGGGTTCTTCTCACCTCCGTCTTGCCTTTGAGAGAGGAGCGGCGTGTTTCCACTTTTGTGAACTTCCGGGAACCCCGCTGCCACCCCGATCCCTGGTTTGGCTGGGAAGGTGGGAGGTGGCGAAGCAAACATCCCGTCACCAGCGAATCCCGTCGAAGGCCGCGCTTGGCAAATGAGTCTGCAAAGAAACAGTTCACGCCACGCGTGGAGCCCTTGACCATGGTGTCGCGAACGTGCTCAGAGCCCAGAGGTGGGCAGGGGTGGACGGGGACGAGCGACTCCTTCTCCACTTGGGCCCTCCTGACCACCCGCAGCTCTAGGGGAACCCCCCCAAAGGGCCCCCGCTCAGTGCGGCTCCTGTGCCATGCCACGGTGCACCCCACTTCCGTGGGCACCTCTTATTAAATGTGTGCCCAGATGGTCCCTCAGGATGGGGCCCCCCCTGTTGTCCCCACCTAGAAGTCCAGCCCCGGGAGGCAGGCTGCGGTCCTGCGCTGGACTGAATGTCCACTGTCTGGAACGGGGACTGCGGCGTTGGCGGCTCACAGGTCAGATTTACAGGAGGAAGGGAAGGGCCTGGCTGCCCGCAGTGCCAGCTCCTGGTGCTCTGTCACCCCACACTCACACAGCAGTGCCCTCCCCTCCTCCGTGCCGTGCTTCCTGCTGTCGCCTCCCTCAGGCTGCAGGGGCCTCTCTTCCCACCTGCCTCCAACCTTCAAGTCCTCCCTGTCCTTCAAGGCCTCGTCCAGGTGCCACTCCCTCTGGACAAGCCGCCCCCTGCCGCCCCCCCCGCCCCCCCGCCCCCGCCACCGCCCCCCCGCCCTCCCCGCCTCCTAAGTACCCCATCACGTGCCCCCTCCTCACTGACTGTTTCCAGGAGGCCCACCACCACCACCACACACCCTTTATCGAGTAGTGTAGCTTTAGAGGCAGTCCCGAAGATGGTAGTACCGTACCTTCCTCTCACTATGTTCTGCTTCAATACTGGGGAGGCGTGTTGAGTCTGCCGCTGGGATCTTCACTAGGATTGTCTTGACTCTGTAGATCCTGTTGGGAAGAGCTGACATCTGCCGAACAATACCGAGTCAACCTATGAAGAAACATGGAGGAAGTCTGCATTGCTGTTGGTCTTCTGTGATTTCTTCTGTCAGCGTGTTGTAGACCTCCTCACATCGATCTTGTGCGTAAGTGTTTAGATTTACACCTGTGTGTGTCATTTTTGATGCTGATATCAATGATGTGTTTGTAACTTTAAATTCGAGGTGTTCACCGTTAGTATAGAAGAGAGTTGAGAATCATTTTCAAGCCCATTCATTAGCACGGTGATTAAGTCTTCCACAACCTGTGATGAGGCTCTGTTCTGCCTCGGGCTGTCTCTTCTGGCCTGGGATCCCTGGTCAGGAAGGTAGAGCCAGATCCAGTCCCCTGGGTGTTCACGGCACTCTTGATCCTACCGTCCCCCGGGGAGTGGAGGGTTTTGTGGGCTGTAAGCAGCGAAGAACCGCCACCGCCCCACTCTCCCCAGTTTGTTGCTGCGTCCCCGCTGTCCCCATCCGCGAGAACGCTTGGTGCCGCTGTTCGCAAACCAGTCGGCTAAACGACTTTTCACATCTGATCCCGTGATCGTCTGTTTTCTTTGCACTCCAGACGAAACCTAAAATCTGCAGATTTATTTTCACATACAGAATACTGCTACCACCTTGTATGGGCAGAACTTTCCGTGGACTCTACCCCCCCTTCTGCTCTGGGGAGACTTTGGCCAGGAGGGCCAATGGCCCTGGGAGGCCACCGTCAAGCTGTTCCCTTCTGTGAAGGAATTTCCGACCCGGCGACATGATGCAGGGAGCTCAGCTTCCAGGCGTCCTCTATGGGGAATGTGGATCTGAGAATTTCTGCCTGTTCTTCCAAGGGGATACGCAGGGAAGGGGAATTCATGCGACCCACAGTGGACGTGTCCTGTGGTTTGCCTCCGACGACAAAGGGAGAGGCAAGTCCTGGCTGAGCTCCCTTCCTGTGACAGCCAGGGAGAGCCAACGCTACGGAGAGATGCCACAGCCTCGGAACAAATGCGTGGCTGGGAGTGTACAGCCGAGTCAAGGGAAGGAGCACAGGCCTGTGAGACCAGAGCCAGCCTTGGGTCCTGCTCCAAATCCCAGAGAGGTGATCTGCAGTGTCCTGGAAAGGGAGGAGCTGGCTCGATCTCGGTGGTTCTTCTTTTATGATCGGAGTTTCGTGGGTGCAGGGGAATGTGCTGGAGTGGACCCCACATCCCCGGCTCTGCCTTGAGCATGAGGAAGAGCCATGGGGCTCTTATCCCCCAGTTCTGTGCCGGGGAAAGAAAGAGGCTTCCAGAAAATTCCCAAGGACTGAACTTGACTGTGAGCTCCCCGTGAGGCTGGGCCTGGAGGGAGCAGAAGCAGATACTGATAAGCCTTCCAGAACCGTGACTCCCCGCACAGGTCACACGCACATCCGTGGACACACACCATTCCTCACAACCACAGGGCAGACGCACGAGGTCAGGCGATTACCCTTCTCATGGGCTCCCCTCCCACAGCATCCGTTACGAGAGGTTGCATGACTGGGAGATACATTTAAGTACTCGTACATATCTTTAGCTGCTCTTCTGCTCTTTACTGTTACGTCTTCTCAAGCCGAGGAATATTTCCCGAGACGACCTTGAAGAAATTAATTGGAAATCTGAAGACTAAGGAGGGACTGCACTACGATGACGTGTATGTCCACATGCAGATCTGGAAAAAGTCGCAGGCTTAGTACAATCCACTAAAGTAGACTTTTGGTGCTCACGTAACTCAGTCATGCTTTTCTCTGCCTTCACACTGCACGTGTCATGATAGGGACTGGATAGGTCCTGTGATAGGTATTGGAGACTAAGCGGTGACACTGACAGGGAGACGCTTGAGCAGAGACCTGAAGGGAAGGAGGGAGACCAGCACGTGGGTCTCACAGGACAGGGATTCAAGGCAGAGAGAGGAGGAAACGTCAAGCCCTGGGGCAGGAGCATCTTGGCGCACTCGTGGAGCAGGAAGGAGGCCTGCGAGGCTGGGGCAGAGCGCGTGAGGGCCCAGCTGTGCAGTTCGACCGGGGAGGTAACCGGGGGTCAGATCCCGTAGGGCTCCTGGGGCATGGGTGTGTTTGACTTGCACTCTGATGAGTGGAAAGCTGCTGGGGGCGTGAGCTGAGGACGGACCTGACTGGATCCTCTGGAGCTGGGTGGAGAACCGACTGCACGGCTGAGGGCAGGAGAAGGAGCTTGGTTAGGAGCAGCCACGCTCATGTTGTCAAAAGGTGAAGGCGACTCTGAACAGGTAGGGTAGCGGGAGGCAAGGAATGGCCGGATGAGGGCATTACTCTGATGCTGGGAATGAAGGCTTTGCCGATGGGGTGGAGGTGAAGAGGAGAGAGGGGAGAGGTCAAGAAAGACCACAAAGCTGGGGCCTGAACCCCCGTCGGGGTGGAGTTGCCCACGTGGAAAAGAGGGAGAGCGGGTTCAGGGGAGAATTGGAGTATGGTGTGGGCTCGTTCGATGTCCACATGGGGATGTCACGGAGGCAGCTGGGTGGGTGTGAGTCCGGACTGTGTGGCAAGGTGTGGAAAGGATAAATAAACGTGGAAGTCACGACAGCACAGATGTCATTGAAGTCCGGAGACTGGCTAAGGTCAGCAAGGGCTCAAAAGCGGTCCAGGATCTACGTCCTGGGTCAACACTGATGCTGAGAGGTTTGGGAGAAACACAGACGTCAGCGATGGAGACAGAGAAGGAAAGGCTACTGAGGTCAGAGAAACACGCCAGCCGACGACAAGACAATCCTCGAAAGAGTAGAATGGACCGAACCGGCAACGAAGTGATGGAAGCATTTCAAGGAGAAGGGACCGACTGTGTCGAATGCAGCCAAGAGAGTCAAGGGTGAGTGATGGACTTTTCCTACAACGGCACTGTGATAGTTACACAACTCTGCACTTGTACAGAGAAAAATCAGTGAATTGCGTATTTCGGTGTGTGAATTGATGACACTAAATTGTGCCTCAAGAAAACGGTTTCAAAATAAAAGGGCATTTAGCGTGTATCTACCCAGCATTTCTACTCCCGGGTATTCTTCCCCCAAGGTAAATGAAACTACGTGCTTATAAGGCAGACGTATACGTGAATTTTCACAGCATCTCTGTTCATAACATACCACGCTTGAACTAACGCAGAAGTACATTATTATGTGAAGGGCTGGACATTTTGGGATATATTTACATGAGGTCAAAATACTCAGCCTTCAAAGGAGGGCGTACTGCTTATTCAAAGAAAAATATATAGATCTCAAAAAACATTGCTTTGAGCAAAACAGACAGACATCGAACTGTAGGCCGTGATTTACTTCCTTTTCATGAAGTTCTGCCACGACCCAACTGAAGGATGTCAACAGAAATGAAAACAGAGGCTGCGCATGTCGAGGGTGGTTGGGTCTCAATTGAAACGTTGCAGAGGGCTGTTTTCTGTAGTCATGGGAGTGATTCATATAGGGGAGGGGGTTTGGACGCTCTAGGGGTTCGTGAAGTGTCGAAGATTGGTCAAGTCACGCAGCTAATGTTGACACGTTTCACTCTATTTTCATTTGATTTGACTAAAAAGCGAAAAGAAAGAGGGAAATCAGAAGGAACACTGAACCGTCATGGAGCTACGCATAGTTTATTTACAGATCTCCCCCCAGCCCCACCATGTAAGTGACCTTTCCAGACTGTCAGTTGCCGGTCGGGTTCCAGGCGGAATGTCGGGAGCCGACATTTGTTGTGGCTGGTGTTGCCACGGTGACTGGGCAGAGCCCTGTGGTGGGTCAGTGCCATGGAGGGGCTGCCGTCCTCTGTGGAGCTGGGCTTTGGGCCGATCCTCGGCAAGCTGGGCGAGGTGGTGGTGGCGCTGCTGCCCGATGGCCTGAGTCCACGCCTCACTTGCCACAGCCTCCAGTGGGAGACAGTGATGCGCCCACCTGTCGTCGGTTTACTGGTGGGTCTCTTATTTCTCTTCAGACTTGTTCAGTCTGTTAGAAGTCGACGTTACGTGAGACGTGAAAAGCGGCTGGCAGAAGCAGTGGCTGCAGCGATTGAGGAGAAATGCCAGCTCATTGACAAGCTCAGCGCTGCTCAAGAGGAGTATATGGGGATCGACTCGTCTTCAGAGAACGCCAGGCTAGAGAGAGAGTCGCTAAATATACCCGGCCTCACAGACGCTTACCGAAAGGTGACGAGGACCAACTCAGTGCTGATGGAGGAATTAACTGGCCTGGTTCGAGAACTGAAGGCAGAGAGAGCCAAAAGGTCGAAAGAAGAAGGAGAGATGGCCGAGATGCTAAAAGCGCTCGCGTCCGTAGAAGCGGTCGTGAGATCCAGCACGTCACGAGGAGCTTTGCCAAAGCTGCCCGGAGGCCGAGAGCCAAGCCCTGCTGGTCCCTTCCCCGGCGGTGGGCCTGGGTCTTAGAGCGGGCCTGTTCTCTCCCCCTCCACGCAGGCCTCCCAAGCCGCCTGGCTGCCTCCAGCCAGCTGGACCTCCATCGGAGCGTTCCTGAGGCCAGTGGATGCAGGGGAGCCCCTTCGCTGGGCTGGAGATCCTCTACCTTCGCCTGCTGGACACCGCAGACGGCTCCTTCGCGGTCAGTTCCTCCAAATCGACAGACTTTTGGAATTCCTAGAGCACACCGAGAAAAGTGGGACTTTGTTGCACTTCACGGACTGTTTGGATTATCCCTCGTTAGTAGTGAAGAAGAGACTGATCTTTTCCTTAAATTGAACCTTCATCAAACTACCTTTCTCTAGACGGTATTGTGTAAATATTATGTATATATTAAACTTCAGTGAATTATTAACGGTGTCTGTCTCAGTGTTGCATTGAAAGTTGTAAATGTGCGCCATGTAGCAGTCAAGACTTTTAGCAATCGACAGCAGTCTTGTTTCAGAGTAGTATTCCCAAGAGTCGCGACTCACAGGTCGAAGGAGCTTTCTTGGACTAAGTATGTAGTGGTTAGAAAAAGAAAAAGCTGATCGATCTCTTTGGGGATCAAGTTACATTGCCTGGTTAGAGAGAGGTTTGCCTTATTTTGTGACTTGATTCTAATGTGGCAACGGCTAAACAATTTTAAAGAAACAAATGATAAACTACGTGGAGGTTTGTCCTTGCACTACACGAAGGCCGAGGGAGAGTTTACTGATGAAGAGGAAATCACCTTTGACATGTGGGGGGAACCTCCTCGTTGCTGCCCTCGGCCCCCTCTACTCACCAGCTAACGCTCCACACTGGAAAGCTGAGGGAAGTCTCAGGGGTTTCTCTCCCATGTGACGAAGTGAGGGTCTCGATCATTCCTAGTTTCACTCACAGATAATGTCCCCCAGTTAGGCAACGAGCACCAGCTGCGGATGACTCTAGTGGCAGGAAAGCAGCAAGTGGCAGTTGGAGCAAATAGGAGGGGTCACATGAGACAAATGGCAGAGACAGCATCAGCAGCACAGAAAGGATTTCTCCTCTTAAGTCGAGAGAAAGCAACAAACCAAAAACCTGCGCTTGCCTTGGAAACAGAGCAATGAAGACTCGAATGCGAGAGCCTGCCCTTGTGTTGCTGACATTTTAGGAAGGACAGGCAGGTGCTAAAGAATCAAATTGAGTAGAAGACATGGCATATTAGGTGATAACGAATGTTCTGGAGAAGAATAAACAAGGCAGGGTAAGGGGTGATGGGTGTGGGAATGGGGGGCACACTTGCCTAGACACACACTCTCGGTGGGAGTGGTCACCTGAGCACTGAGGAGCCCTGGAGGAGAGCTCTGTAGGCAGGGGGTGCAGAACGGGCCATGGCTCTGAAGGCGGCATGAGCACGGTGAGTGTGAGAAGCGACCAGGAGCCAGAGTGGCCCGAGTGCAGTGAGTGAAGCCAGAGAGAAGGGGGTCAAGGCCATCAGGGGTCAGAAGGTGGAGGGAGTCGAATCCACCGTAAAGAGTTTGGTTTCCCTTTCAGAGGACAGAAGCTGCCATGGGGAAGAGGAGAACAGAGGGAAACCTGTGGGAGAGCATGGCAGGGACTCGAGGCTGAGGATGGTGAAGGCTGCCCCCGGGCAGCGGTGGAGGTGGAGACGGAGAGGTGGGGTGGGATCCGGGACCTGTCCTGCAGGCAGAGACCGTGAGACGTGCTGATGCCTGTGGGTGTGAGAAAAGAGAGGAGTCGGCATGGGGACGGGAGCCCCAGGTGAGGGGTGGTGTCCTTCAGCGAGATGGGGGGAATGGCAGAGGAGTGCCTTTGGACGGGAAATCAGAGTGGGCCTCTGTGAGAGTTAGGTTTCAGGGCCCCTCAGCCAGCAGAGTAGAAATACCAACTGTTGGGAGGAGACAGGTGTCTGCGCTCAGAGGAGCGTTCACGGCTGCAGATAGAAGTACGCAGGGGCATCGGGGAGGGAAGTTCCCGTAGCAGAGACGATGTCCAAGGGCCGAGAAGATGCCACAGGGTAGACTCCATGGGCCTGTTTGCGGCGAGAGCCCATCTTACAGATGCAGAAGCTGAGGCCCAGAGAAGTGAAGTGAATATTTACCTCTTCCTTTCTCTGGAGTGGAAGGGTCAGTAATCAGCCCAGGCCTGCCTCTGGTGTCCTGGGCTTGGAGGCCTCACAGATGAAAACAGTAGAGAACAGAAGCCAGGTGTCCCATGGGAGCCAGGTGACCAGGGGAGCACAGGAAGCCTCAAGCAGCTGTCTTGAAGGTCCACTGAGCCTGAATCCATTTGTGGGGTTGGGGGTGGTGGGGGCGGGTCGAGGGGGCTGGGAGGCCCTAAAAGATGGTGTCTGTAGCTGGCGTGGGTTTTATGGTGGCATTTCTAGGGGACAGAGATGAAGCTGGCCTCTTTTCTTTCCTCTTGATACTTCTCCTGTCCCCATTTCTTTCTTTGTTTTTGGCAGGGAGGGCCCGGGGGTGATGCCAGTTCTCAGGTTTTAGGGCAGCTCCTAGCTCTGGAAGCGGGGTTGCCTTTTAGAGCCAGGAGGAAGGGCCGAGAGGCCCAGACGTCGCTCCGGGCTCGAGGGCCTCACACGTTGCCATTTGTGGATGCGTCGTGAGGCTCCTCCTCAGAACCAGGGCTGCTCAGGGAAGAGCTCACTTCCTAACGTGCGGAAGAATACTTGCCACAGTGGCTTGAAATGGGCCTCTCGAGGTGACATTTCGGTGACTTTTTCCCCTTCCTGAAGACGCATATCATTTTTACATTCCAAACGGGTATAGAACTGTACCTGGTGAAGAGAACAGATCTTTGAAGGCGCTAACCTCGAAAGCTCCCTAGGTGTCAGTGACCGAGGGAGGAGGGGGTTCTTCTCACCTCCGTCTTGCCTTTGAGAGAGGAGCGGCGTGTTTCCACTTTTGTGAACTTCCGGGAACCCCGCTGCCACCCCGATCCCTGGTTTGGCTGGGAAGGTGGGAGGTGGCGAAGCAAACATCCCGTCACCAGCGAATCCCGTCGAAGGCCGCGCTTGGCAAATGAGTCTGCAAAGAAACAGTTCACGCCACGCGTGGAGCCCTTGACCATGGTGTCGCGAACGTGCTCAGAGCCCAGAGGTGGGCAGGGGTGGACGGGGACGAGCGACTCCTTCTCCACTTGGGCCCTCCTGACCACCCGCAGCTCTAGGGGAACCCCCCCAAAGGGCCCCCGCTCAGTGCGGCTCCTGTGCCATGCCACGGTGCACCCCACTTCCGTGGGCACCTCTTATTAAATGTGTGCCCAGATGGTCCCTCAGGATGGGGCCCCCCCTGTTGTCCCCACCTAGAAGTCCAGCCCCGGGAGGCAGGCTGCGGTCCTGCGCTGGACTGAATGTCCACTGTCTGGAACGGGGACTGCGGCGTTGGCGGCTCACAGGTCAGATTTACAGGAGGAAGGGAAGGGCCTGGCTGCCCGCAGTGCCAGCTCCTGGTGCTCTGTCACCCCACACTCACACAGCAGTGCCCTCCCCTCCTCCGTGCCGTGCTTCCTGCTGTCGCCTCCCTCAGGCTGCAGGGGCCTCTCTTCCCACCTGCCTCCAACCTTCAAGTCCTCCCTGTCCTTCAAGGCCTCGTCCAGGTGCCACTCCCTCTGGACAAGCCGCCCCCTGCCGCCCCCCCCCGCCCCCCCGCCCCCGCCACCGCCCCCCCCGCCCTCCCCGCCTCCTAAGTACCCCATCACGTGCCCCCTCCTCACTGACTGTTTCCAGGAGGCCCACCACCACCACCACACACCCTTTATCGAGTAGTGTAGCTTTAGAGGCAGTCCCGAAGATGGTAGTACCGTACCTTCCTCTCACTATGTTCTGCTTCAATACTGGGGAGGCGTGTTGAGTCTGCCGCTGGGATCTTCACTAGGATTGTCTTGACTCTGTAGATCCTGTTGGGAAGAGCTGACATCTGCCGAACAATACCGAGTCAACCTATGAAGAAACATGGAGGAAGTCTGCATTGCTGTTGGTCTTCTGTGATTTCTTCTGTCAGCGTGTTGTAGACCTCCTCACATGGATCTTGTGCGTAAGTGTTTAGATTTACACCTGTGTGTGTCATTTTTGATGCTGATATCAATGATGTGTTTGTAACTTTAAATTCGAGGTGTTCACCGTTAGTATAGAAGAGAGTTGAGAATCATTTTCAAGCCCATTCATTAGCACGGTGATTAAGTCTTCCACAACCTGTGATGAGGCTCTGTTCTGCCTCGGGCTGTCTCTTCTGGCCTGGGATCCCTGGTCAGGAAGGTAGAGCCAGATCCAGTCCCCTGGGTGTTCACGGCACTCTTGATCCTACCGTCCCCCGGGGAGTGGAGGGTTTTGTGGGCTGTAAGCAGCGAAGAACCGCCACCGCCCCACTCTCCCCAGTTTGTTGCTGCGTCCCCGCTGTCCCCATCCGCGAGAACGCTTGGTGCCGCTGTTCGCAAACCAGTCGGCTAAACGACTTTTCACATCTGATCCCGTGATCGTCTGTTTTCTTTGCACTCCAGACGAAACCTAAAATCTGCAGATTTATGTTCACATACACAATACTGCTACCACCTTGTATGGGCAGAACTTTCCGTGGACTCTACCCCCCCTTCTGCTCTGGGGAGACTTTGGCCAGGAGGGCCAATGGCCCTGGGAGGCCACCGTCAAGCTGTTCCCTTCTGTGAAGGAATTTCCGACCCGGCGACATGATGCAGGGAGCTCAGCTTCCAGGCGTCCTCTATGGGGAATGTGGATCTGAGAATTTCTGCCTGTTCTTCCAAGGGGATACGCAGGGAAGGGGAATTCATGCGACCCACAGTGGACGTGTCCTGTGGTTTGCCTCCGACGACAAAGGGAGAGGCAAGTCCTGGCTGAGCTCCCTTCCTGTGACAGCCAGGGAGAGCCAACGCTACGGAGAGATGCCACAGCCTCGGAACAAATGCGTGGCTGGGAGTGTACAGCCGAGTCAAGGGAAGGAGCACAGGCCTGTGAGACCAGAGCCAGCCTTGGGTCCTGCTCCAAATCCCAGAGAGGTGATCTGCAGTGTCCTGGAAAGGGAGGAGCTGGCTCGATCTCGGTGGTTCTTCTTTTATGATCGGAGTTTCGTGGGTGCAGGGGAATGTGCTGGAGTGGACCCCACATCCCCGGCTCTGCCTTGAGCATGAGGAAGAGCCATGGGGCTCTTATCCCCCAGTTCTGTGCCGGGGAAAGAAAGAGGCTTCCAGAAAATTCCCAAGGACTGAACTTGACTGTGAGCTCCCCGTGAGGCTGGGCCTGGAGGGAGCAGAAGCAGATACTGATAAGCCTTCCAGAACCGTGACTCCCCGCACAGGTCACACGCACATCCGTGGACACACACCATTCCTCACAACCACAGGGCAGACGCACGAGGTCAGGCAATTACCCTTCTCATGGGCTCCCCTCCCACAGCATCCGTTACGAGAGGTTGCATGACTGGGAGATACATTTAAGTACTCGTACATATCTTTAGCTGCTCTTCTGCTCTTTACTGTTACGTCTTCTCAAGCCGAGGAATATTTCCCGAGACGACCTTGAAGAAATTAATTGGAAATGTGAAGACTAAGGAGGGACTGCACTACGATGACGTGTATGTCCACATGCAGATCTGGAAAAAGTCGCAGGCTTAGTACAATCCACTAAAGTAGACTTTTGGTGCTCACGTAACTCAGTCATGCTTTTCTCTGCCTTCACACTGCACGTGTCATGATAGGGACTGGATAGGTCCTGTGATAGGTATTGGAGACTAAGCGGTGACACTGACAGGGAGACGCTTGAGCAGAGACCTGAAGGGAAGGAGGGAGACCAGCACGTGGGTCTCACAGGACAGGGATTCAAGGCAGAGAGAGGAGGAAACGTCAAGCCCTGGGGCAGGAGCATCTTGGCGCACTCGTGGAGCAGGAAGGAGGCCTGCGAGGCTGGGGCAGAGCGCGTGAGGGCCCAGCTGTGCAGTTCGACCGGGGAGGTAAGCGGGGGTCAGATCCCGTAGGGCTCCTGGGGCATGGGTGTGTTTGACTTGCACTCTGATGAGTGGAAAGCTGCTGGGGGCGTGAGCTGAGGACGGACCTGACTGGATCCTCTGGAGCTGGGTGGAGAACCGACTGCACGGCTGAGGGCAGGAGAAGGAGCTTGGTTAGGAGCAGCCACGCTCATGTTGTCAAAAGGTGAAGGCGACTCTGAACAGGTAGGGTAGCGGGAGGCAAGGAATGGCCGGATGAGGGCATTACTCTGATGCTGGGAATGAAGGCTTTGCCGATGGGGTGGAGGTGAAGAGGAGAGAGGGGAGAGGTCAAGAAAGACCACAAAGCTGGGGCCTGAACCCCCGTCGGGGTGGAGTTGCCCACGTGGAAAAGAGGGAGAGCGGGTTCAGGGGAGAATTGGAGTATGGTGTGGGCTCGTTCGATGTCCACATGGGGATGTCACGGAGGCAGCTGGGTGGGTGTGAGTCCGGACTGTGTGGCAAGGTGTGGAAAGGATAAATAAACGTGGAAGTCACGACAGCACAGATGTCATTGAAGTCCGGAGACTGGCTAAGGTCAGCAAGGGCTCAAAAGCGGTCCAGGATCTACGTCCTGGGTCAACACTGATGCTGAGAGGTTTGGGAGAAACACAGACGTCAGCGATGGAGACAGAGAAGGAAAGGCTACTGAGGTCAGAGAAACACGCCAGCCGACGACAAGACAATCCTCGAAAGAGTAGAATGGACCGAACCGGCAACGAAGTGATGGAAGCATTTCAAGGAGAAGGGACCGACTGTGTCGAATGCAGCCAAGAGAGTCAAGGGTGAGTGATGGACTTTTCCTACAACGGCACTGTGATAGTTACACAACTCTGCACTTGTACAGAGAAAAATCAGTGAATTGCGTATTTCGGTGTGTGAATTGATGACACTAAATTGTGCCTCAAGAAAACGGTTTCAAAATAAAAGGGCATTTAGCGTGTATCTACCCAGCATTTCTACTCCCGGGTATTCTTCCCCCAAGGTAAATGAAACTACGTGCTTATAAGGCAGACGTATACGTGAATTTTCACAGCATCTCTGTTCATAACATACCACGCTTGAACTAACGCAGAAGTACATTATTATGTGAAGGGCTGGACATTTTGGGATATATTTACATGAGGTCAAAATACTCAGCCTTCAAAGGAGGGCGTACTGCTTATTCAAAGAAAAATATATAGATCTCAAAAAACATTGCTTTGAGCAAAACAGACAGACATCGAACTGTAGGCCGTGATTTACTTCCTTTTCATGAAGTTCTGCCACGACCCAACTGAAGGATGTCAACAGAAATGAAAACAGAGGCTGCGCATGTCGAGGGTGGTTGGGTCTCAATTGAAACGTTGCAGAGGGCTGTTTTCTGTAGTCATGGGAGTGATTCATATAGGGGAGGGGGTTTGGACGCTCTAGGGGTTCGTGAAGTGTCGAAGATTGGTCAAGTCACGCAGCTAATGTTGACACGTTTCACTCTATTTTCATTTGATTTGACTAAAAAGCGAAAAGAAAGAGGGAAATCAGAAGGAACACTGAACCGTCATGGAGCTACGCATAGTTTATTTACAGATCTCCCCCCAGCCCCACCATGTAAGTGACCTTTCCAGACTGTCAGTTGCCGGTCGGGTTCCAGGCGGAATGTCGGGAGCCGACATTTGTTGTGGCTGGTGTTGCCACGGTGACTGGGCAGAGCCCTGTGGTGGGTCAGTGCCATGGAGGGGCTGCCGTCCTCTGTGGAGCTGGGCTTTGGGCCGATCCTCGGCAAGCTGGGCGAGGTGGTGGTGGCGCTGCTGCCCGATGGCCTGAGTCCACGCCTCACTTGCCACAGCCTCCAGTGGGAGACAGTGATGCGCCCACCTGTCGTCGGTTTACTGGTGGGTCTCTTATTTCTCTTCAGACTTGTTCAGTCTGTTAGAAGTCGACGTTACGTGAGACGTGAAAAGCGGCTGGCAGAAGCAGTGGCTGCAGCGATTGAGGAGAAATGCCAGCTCATTGACAAGCTCAGCGCTGCTCAAGAGGAGTATATGGGGATCGACTCGTCTTCAGAGAACGCCAGGCTAGAGAGAGAGTCGCTAAATATACCCGGCCTCACAGACGCTTACCGAAAGGTGACGAGGACCAACTCAGTGCTGATGGAGGAATTAACTGGCCTGGTTCGAGAACTGAAGGCAGAGAGAGCCAAAAGGTCGAAAGAAGAAGGAGAGATGGCCGAGATGCTAAAAGCGCTCGCGTCCGTAGAAGCGGTCGTGAGATCCAGCACGTCACGAGGAGCTTTGCCAAAGCTGCCCGGAGGCCGAGAGCCAAGCCCTGCTGGTCCCTTCCCCGGCGGTGGGCCTGGGTCTTAGAGCGGGCCTGTTCTCTCCCCCTCCACGCAGGCCTCCCAAGCCGCCTGGCTGCCTCCAGCCAGCTGGACCTCCATCGGAGCGTTCCTGAGGCCAGTGGATGCAGGGGAGCCCCTTCGCTGGGCTGGAGATCCTCTACCTTCGCCTGCTGGACACCGCAGACGGCTCCTTCGCGGTCAGTTCCTCCAAATCGACAGACTTTTGGAATTCCTAGAGCACACCGAGAAAAGTGGGACTTTGTTGCACTTCACGGACTGTTTGGATTATCCCTCGTTAGTAGTGAAGAAGAGACTGATCTTTTCCTTAAATTGAACCTTCATCAAACTACCTTTCTCTAGACGGTATTGTGTAAATATTATGTATATATTAAACTTCAGTGAATTATTCACGGTGTCTGTCTCAGTGTTGCATTGAAAGTTGTAAATGTGCGCCATGTAGCAGTCAAGACTTTTAGCAATCGACAGCAGTCTTGTTTCAGAGTAGTATTCCCAAGAGTCGCGACTCACAGGTCGAAGGAGCTTTCTTGGACTAAGTATGTAGTGGTTAGAAAAAGAAAAAGCTGATCGATCTCTTTGGGGATCAAGTTACATTGCCTGGTTAGAGAGAGGTTTGCCTTATTTTGTGACTTGATTCTAATGTGGCAACGGCTAAACAATTTTAAAGAAACAAATGATAAACTACGTGGAGGTTTGTCCTTGCACTACACGAAGGCCGAGGGAGAGTTTACTGATGAAGAGGAAATCACCTTTGACATGTGGGGGGAACCTCCTCGTTGCTGCCCTCGGCCCCCTCTACTCACCAGCTAACGCTCCACACTGGAAAGCTGAGGGAAGTCTCAGGGGTTTCTCTCCCATGTGACGAAGTGAGGGTCTCGATCATTCCTAGTTTCACTCACAGATAATGTCCCCCAGTTAGGCAACGAGCACCAGCTGCGGATGACTCTAGTGGCAGGAAAGCAGCAAGTGGCAGTTGGAGCAAATAGGAGGGGTCACATGAGACAAATGGCAGAGACAGCATCAGCAGCACAGAAAGGATTTCTCCTCTTAAGTCGAGAGAAAGCAACAAACCAAAAACCTGCGCTTGCCTTGGAAACAGAGCAATGAAGACTCGAATGCGAGAGCCTGCCCTTGTGTTGCTGACATTTTAGGAAGGACAGGCAGGTGCTAAAGAATCAAATTGAGTAGAAGACATGGCATATTAGGTGATAACGAATGTTCTGGAGAAGAATAAACAAGGCAGGGTAAGGGGTGATGGGTGTGGGAATGGGGGGCACACTTGCCTAGACACACACTCTCGGTGGGAGTGGTCACCTGAGCACTGAGGAGCCCTGGAGGAGAGCTCTGTAGGCAGGGGGTGCAGAACGGGCCATGGCTCTGAAGGCGGCATGAGCACGGTGAGTGTGAGAAGCGACCAGGAGCCAGAGTGGCCCGAGTGCAGTGAGTGAAGCCAGAGAGAAGGGGGTCAAGGCCATCAGGGGTCAGAAGGTGGAGGGAGTCGAATCCACCGTAAAGAGTTTGGTTTCCCTTTCAAAGGACAGAAGCTGCCATGGGGAAGAGGAGAACAGAGGGAAACCTGTGGGAGAGCATGGCAGGGACTCGAGGCTGAGGATGGTGAAGGCTGCCCCCGGGCAGCGGTGGAGGTGGAGACGGAGAGGTGGGGTGGGATCCGGGACCTGTCCTGCAGGCAGAGACCGTGAGACGTGCTGATGCCTGTGGGTGTGAGAAAAGAGAGGAGTCGGCATGGGGACGGGAGCCCCAGGTGAGGGGTGGTGTCCTTCAGCGAGATGGGGGGAATGGCAGAGGAGTGCCTTTGGACGGGAAATCAGAGTGGGCCTCTGTGAGAGTTAGGTTTCAGGGCCCCTCAGCCAGCAGAGTAGAAATACCAACTGTTCGGAGGAGACAGGTGTCTGCGCTCAGAGGAGCGTTCACGGCTGCAGATAGAAGTACGCAGGGGCATCGGGGAGGGAAGTTCCCGTAGCAGAGACGATGTCCAAGGGCCGAGAAGATGCCACAGGGTAGACTCCATGGGCCTGTTTGCGGCGAGAGCCCATCTTACAGATGCAGAAGCTGAGGCCCAGAGAAGTGAAGTGAATATTTACCTTTTCCTTTCTCTGGAGTGGAAGGGTCAGTAATCAGCCCAGGCCTGCCTCTGGTGTCCTGGGCTTGGAGGCCTCACAGATGAAAACAGTAGAGAACAGAAGCCAGGTGTCCCATGGGAGCCAGGTGACCAGGGGAGCACAGGAAGCCTCAAGCAGCTGTCTTGAAGGTCCACTGAGCCTGAATCCATTTGTGGGGTTGGGGGTGGTGGGGGCGGGTCGAGGGGGCTGGGAGGCCCTAAAAGATGGTGTCTGTAGCTGGCGTGGGTTTTATGGTGGCATTTCTAGGGGACAGAGATGAAGCTGGCCTCTTTTCTTTCCTCTTGATACTTCTCCTGTCCCCATTTCTTTCTTTGTTTTTGGCAGGGAGGGCCTGGGGGTGATGCCAGTTCTCAGGTTTTAGGGCAGCTCCTAGCTCTGGAAGCGGGGTTGCCTTTTAGAGCCAGGAGGAAGGGCCGAGAGGCCCAGACGTCGCTCCGGGCTCGAGGGCCTCACACGTTGCCATTTGTGGATGCGTCGTGAGGCTCCTCCTCAGAACCAGGGCTGCTCAGGGAAGAGCTCACTTCCTGACGTGCGGAAGAATACTTGCCACAGTGGCTTGAAATGGGCCTCTCGAGGTGACATTTCGGTGACTTTTTCCCCTTCCTGAAGACGCATATCATTTTTACATTCCAAACGGGTATAGAACTGTACCTGGTGAAGAGAACAGATCTTTGAAGGCGCTAACCTCGAAAGCTCCCTAGGTGTCAGTGACCGAGGGAGGAGGGGGTTCTTCTCACCTCCGTCTTGCCTTTGAGAGAGGAGCGGCGTGTTTCCACTTTTGTGAACTTCCGGGAACCCCGCTGCCACCCCGATCCCTGGTTTGGCTGGGAAGGTGGGAGGTGGCGAAGCAAACATCCCGTCACCAGCGAATCCCGTCGAAGGCCGCGCTTGGCAAATGAGTCTGCAAAGAAACAGTTCACGCCACGCGTGGAGCCCTTGACCATGGTGTCGCGAACGTGCTCAGAGCCCAGAGGTGGGCAGGGGTGGACGGGGACGAGCGACTCCTTCTCCACTTGGGCCCTCCTGACCACCCGCAGCTCTAGGGGAACCCCCCCAAAGGGCCCCCGCTCAGTGCGGCTCCTGTGCCATGCCACGGTGCACCCCACTTCCGTGGGCACCTCTTATTAAATGTGTGCCCAGATGGTCCCTCAGGATGGGGCCCCCCCTGTTGTCCCCACCTAGAAGTCCAGCCCCGGGAGGCAGGCTGCGGTCCTGCGCTGGACTGAATGTCCACTGTCTGGAACGGGGACTGCGGCGTTGGCGGCTCACAGGTCAGATTTACAGGAGGAAGGGAAGGGCCTGGCTGCCCGCAGTGCCAGCTCCTGGTGCTCTGTCACCCCACACTCACACAGCAGTGCCCTCCCCTCCTCCGTGCCGTGCTTCCTGCTGTCGCCTCCCTCAGGCTGCAGGGGCCTCTCTTCCCACCTGCCTCCAACCTTCAAGTCCTCCCTGTCCTTCAAGGCCTTGTCCAGGTGCCACTCCCTCTGGACAAGCCGCCCCCTGCCGCCCCCCCCCGCCCCCGCCACCGCCCCCCCCGCCCTCCCCGCCTCCTAAGTACCCCATCACGTGCCCCCTCCTCACTGACTGTTTCCAGGAGGCCCACCACCACCACCACACACCCTTTATCGAGTAGTGTAGCTTTAGAGGCAGTCCCGAAGATGGTAGTACCGTACCTTCCTCTCACTATGTTCTGCTTCAATACTGGGGAGGCGTGTTGAGTCTGCCGCTGGGATCTTCACTAGGATTGTCTTGACTCTGTAGATCCTGTTGGGAAGAGCTGACATCTGCCGAACAATACCGAGTCAACCTATGAAGAAACATGGAGGAAGTCTGCATTGCTGTTGGTCTTCTGTGATTTCTTCTGTCAGCGTGTTGTAGACCTCCTCACATCGATCTTGTGCGTAAGTGTTTAGATTTACACCTGTGTGTGTCATTTTTGATGCTGATATCAATGATGTGTTTGTAACTTTAAATTCGAGGTGTTCACCGTTAGTATAGAAGAGAGTTGAGAATCATTTTCAAGCCCATTCATTAGCACGGTGATTAAGTCTTCCACAACCTGTGATGAGGCTCTGTTCTGCCTCGGGCTGTCTCTTCAGGCCTGGGATCCCTGGTCAGGAAGGTAGAGCCAGATCCAGTCCCCTGGGTGTTCACGGCACTCTTGATCCTACCGTCCCCCGGGGAGTGGAGGGTTTTGTGGGCTGTAAGCAGCGAAGAACCGCCACCGCCCCACTCTCCCCAGTTTGTTGCTGCGTCCCCGCTGTCCCCATCCGCGAGAACGCTTGGTGCCGCTGTTCGCAAACCAGTCGGCTAAACGACTTTTCACATCTGATCCCGTGATCGTCTGTTTTCTTTGCACTCCAGACGAAACCTAAAATCTGCAGATTTATTTTCACATACACAATACTGCTACCACCTTGTATGGGCAGAACTTTCCGTGGACTCTACCCCCCCTTCTGCTCTGGGGAGACTTTGGCCAGGAGGGCCAATGGCCCTGGGAGGCCACCGTCAAGCTGTTCCCTTCTGTGAAGGAATGTCCGACCCGGCGACATGATGCAGGGAGCTCAGCTTCCAGGCGTCCTCTATGGGGAATGTGGATCTGAGAATTTCTGCCTGTTCTTCCAAGGGGATACGCAGGGAAGGGGAATTCATGCGACCCACAGTGGACGTGTCCTGTGGTTTGCCTCCGACGACAAAGGGAGAGGCAAGTCCTGGCTGAGCTCCCTTCCTGTGACAGCCAGGGAGAGCCAACGCTACGGAGAGATGCCACAGCCTCGGAACAAATGCGTGGCTGGGAGTGTACAGCCGAGTCAAGGGAAGGAGCACAGGCCTGTGAGACCAGAGCCAGCCTTGGGTCCTGCTCCAAATCCCAGAGAGGTGATCTGCAGTGTCCTGGAAAGGGAGGAGCTGGCTCGATCTCGGTGGTTCTTCTTTTATGATCGGAGTTTCGTGGGTGCAGGGGAATGTGCTGGAGTGGACCCCACATCCCCGGCTCTGCCTTGAGCATGAGGAAGAGCCATGGGGCTCTTATCCCCCAGTTCTGTGCCGGGGAAAGAAAGAGGCTTCCAGAAAATTCCCAAGGACTGAACTTGACTGTGAGCTCCCCGTGAGGCTGGGCCTGGAGGGAGCAGAAGCAGATACTGATAAGCCTTCCAGAACCGTGACTCCCCGCACAGGTCACACGCACATCCGTGGACACACACCATTCCTCACAACCACAGGGCAGACGCACGAGGTCAGGCGATTACCCTTCTCATGGGCTCCCCTCCCACAGCATCCGTTACGAGAGGTTGCATGACTGGGAGATACATTTAAGTACTCGTACATATCTTTAGCTGCTCTTCTGCTCTTTACTGTTACGTCTTCTCAAGCCGAGGAATATTTCCCGAGACGACCTTGAAGAAATTAATTGGAAATGTGAAGACTAAGGAGGGACTGCACTACGATGACGTGTATGTCCACATGCAGATCTGGAAAAAGTCGCAGGCTTAGTACAATCCACTAAAGTAGACTTTTGGTGCTCACGTAACTCAGTCATGCTTTTCTCTGCCTTCACACTGCACGTGTCATGATAGGGACTGGATAGGTCCTGTGATAGGTATTGGAGACTAAGCGGTGACACTGACAGGGAGACGCTTGAGCAGAGACCTGAAGGGAAGGAGGGAGACCAGCACGTGGGTCTCACAGGACAGGGATTCAAGGCAGAGAGAGGAGGAAACGTCAAGCCCTGGGGCAGGAGCATCTTGGCGCACTCGTGGAGCAGGAAGGAGGCCTGCGAGGCTGGGGCAGAGCGCGTGAGGGCCCAGCTGTGCAGTTCGACCGGGGAGGTAAGCGGGGGTCAGATCCCGTAGGGCTCCTGGGGCATGGGTGTGTTTGACTTGCACTCTGATGAGTGGAAAGCTGCTGGGGGCGTGAGCTGAGGACGGACCTGACTGGATCCTCTGGAGCTGGGTGGAGAACCGACTGCACGGCTGAGGGCAGGAGAAGGAGCTTGGTTAGGAGCAGCCACGCTCATGTTGTCAAAAGGTGAAGGCGACTCTGAACAGGTAGGGTAGCGGGAGGCAAGGAATGGCCGGATGAGGGCATTACTCTGATGCTGGGAATGAAGGCTTTGCCGATGGGGTGGAGGTGAAGAGGAGAGAGGGGAGAGGTCAAGAAAGACCACAAAGCTGGGGCCTGAACCCCCGTCGGGGTGGAGTTGCCCACGTGGAAAAGAGGGAGAGCGGGTTCAGGGGAGAATTGGAGTATGGTGTGGGCTCGTTCGATGTCCACATGGGGATGTCACGGAGGCAGCTGGGTGGGTGTGAGTCCGGACTGTGTGGCAAGGTGTGGAAAGGATAAATAAACGTGGAAGTCACGACAGCACAGATGTCATTGAAGTCCGGAGACTGGCTAAGGTCAGCAAGGGCTCAAAAGCGGTCCAGGATCTACGTCCTGGGTCAACACTGATGCTGAGAGGTTTGGGAGAAACACAGACGTCAGCGATGGAGACAGAGAAGGAAAGGCTACTGAGGTCAGAGAAACACGCCAGCCGACGACAAGACAATCCTCGAAAGAGTAGAATGGACCGAACCGGCAACGAAGTGATGGAAGCATTTCAAGGAGAAGGGACCGACTGTGTCGAATGCAGCCAAGAGAGTCAAGGGTGAGTGATGGACTTTTCCTACAACGGCACTGTGATAGTTACACAACTCTGCACTTGTACAGAGAAAAATCAGTGAATTGCGTATTTCGGTGTGTGAATTGATGACACTAAATTGTGCCTCAAGAAAACGGTTTCAAAATAAAAGGGCATTTAGCGTGTATCTACCCAGCATTTCTACTCCCGGGTATTCTTCCCCCAAGGTAAATGAAACTACGTGCTTATAAGGCAGACGTATACGTGAATTTTCACAGCATCTCTGTTCATAACATACCACGCTTGAACTAACGCAGAAGTACATTATTATGTGAAGGGCTGGACATTTTGGGATATATTTACATGAGGTCAAAATACTCAGCCTTCAAAGGAGGGCGTACTGCTTATTCAAAGAAAAATATATAGATCTCAAAAAACATTGCTTTGAGCAAAACAGACAGACATCGAACTGTAGGCCGTGATTTACTTCCTTTTCATGAAGTTCTGCCACGACCCAACTGAAGGATGTCAACAGAAATGAAAACAGAGGCTGCGCATGTCGAGGGTGGTTGGGTCTCAATTGAAACGTTGCAGAGGGCTGTTTTCTGTAGTCATGGGAGTGATTCATATAGGGGAGGGGGTTTGGACGCTCTAGGGGTTCGTGAAGTGTCGAAGATTGGTCAAGTCACGCAGCTAATGTTGACACGTTTCACTCTATTTTCATTTGATTTGACTAAAAAGCGAAAAGAAAGAGGGAAATCAGAAGGAACACTGAACCGTCATGGAGCTACGCATAGTTTATTTACAGATCTCCCCCCAGCCCCACCATGTAAGTGACCTTTCCAGACTGTCAGTTGCCGGTCGGGTTCCAGGCGGAATGTCGGGAGCCGACATTTGTTGTGGCTGGTGTTGCCACGGTGACTGGGCAGAGCCCTGTGGTGGGTCAGTGCCATGGAGGGGCTGCCGTCCTCTGTGGAGCTGGGCTTTGGGCCGATCCTCGGCAAGCTGGGCGAGGTGGTGGTGGCGCTGCTGCCCGATGGCCTGAGTCCACGCCTCACTTGCCACAGCCTCCAGTGGGAGACAGTGATGCGCCCACCTGTCGTCGGTTTACTGGTGGGTCTCTTATTTCTCTTCAGACTTGTTCAGTCTGTTAGAAGTCGACGTTACGTGAGACGTGAAAAGCGGCTGGCAGAAGCAGTGGCTGCAGCGATTGAGGAGAAATGCCAGCTCATTGACAAGCTCAGCGCTGCTCAAGAGGAGTATATGGGGATCGACTCGTCTTCAGAGAACGCCAGGCTAGAGAGAGAGTCGCTAAATATACCCGGCCTCACAGACGCTTACCGAAAGGTGACGAGGACCAACTCAGTGCTGATGGAGGAATTAACTGGCCTGGTTCGAGAACTGAAGGCAGAGAGAGCCAAACGGTCGAAAGAAGAAGGAGAGATGGCCGAGATGCTAAAAGCGCTCGCGTCCGTAGAAGCGGTCGTGAGATCCAGCACGTCACGAGGAGCTTTGCCAAAGCTGCCCGGAGGCCGAGAGCCAAGCCCTGCTGGTCCCTTCCCCGGCGGTGGGCCTGGGTCTTAGAGCGGGCCTGTTCTCTCCCCCTCCACGCAGGCCTCCCAAGCCGCCTGGCTGCCTCCAGCCAGCTGGACCTCCATCGGAGCGTTCCTGAGGCCAGTGGATGCAGGGGAGCCCCTTCGCTGGGCTGGAGATCCTCTACCTTCGCCTGCTGGACACCGCAGACGGCTCCTTCGCGGTCAGTTCCTCCAAATCGACAGACTTTTGGAATTCCTAGAGCACACCGAGAAAAGTGGGACTTTGTTTCACTTCACGGACTGTTTGGATTATCCCTCGTTAGTAGTGAAGAAGAGACTGATCTTTTCCTTAAATTGAACCTTCATCAAACTACCTTTCTCTAGACGGTATTGTGTAAATATTATGTATATATTAAACTTCAGTGAATTATTAACGGTGTCTGTCTCAGTGTTGCATTGAAAGTTGTAAATGTGCGCCATGTAGCAGTCAAGACTTTTAGCAATCGACAGCAGTCTTGTTTCAGAGTAGTATTCCCAAGAGTCGCGACTCACAGGTCGAAGGAGCTTTCTTGGACTAAGTATGTAGTGGTTAGAAAAAGAAAAAGCTGATCGATCTCTTTGGGGATCAAGTTACATTGCCTGGTTAGAGAGAGGTTTGCCTTATTTTGTGACTTGATTCTAATGTGGCAACGGCTAAACAATTTTAAAGAAACAAATGATAAACTACGTGGAGGTTTGTCCTTGCACTACACGAAGGCCGAGGGAGAGTTTACTGATGAAGAGGAAATCACCTTTGACATGTGGGGGGAACCTCCTCGTTGCTGCCCTCGGCCCCCTCTACTCACCAGCTAACGCTCCACACTGGAAAGCTGAGGGAAGTCTCAGGGGTTTCTCTCCCATGTGACGAAGTGAGGGTCTCGATCATTCCTAGTTTCACTCACAGATAATGTCCCCCAGTTAGGCAACGAGCACCAGCTGCGGATGACTCTAGTGGCAGGAAAGCAGCAAGTGGCAGTTGGAGCAAATAGGAGGGGTCACATGAGACAAATGGCAGAGACAGCATCAGCAGCACAGAAAGGATTTCTCCTCTTAAGTCGAGAGAAAGCAACAAACCAAAAACCTGCGCTTGCCTTGGAAACAGAGCAATGAAGACTCGAATGCGAGAGCCTGCCCTTGTGTTGCTGACATTTTAGGAAGGACAGGCAGGTGCTAAAGAATCAAATTGAGTAGAAGACATGGCATATTAGGTGATAACGAATGTTCTGGAGAAGAATAAACAAGGCAGGGTAAGGGGTGATGGGTGTGGGAATGGGGGGCACACTTGCCTAGACACACACTCTCGGTGGGAGTGGTCACCTGAGCACTGAGGAGCCCTGGAGGAGAGCTCTGTAGGCAGGGGGTGCAGAACGGGCCATGGCTCTGAAGGCGGCATGAGCACGGTGAGTGTGAGAAGCGACCAGGAGCCAGAGTGGCCCGAGTGCAGTGAGTGAAGCCAGAGAGAAGGGGGTCAAGGCCATCAGGGGTCAGAAGGTGGAGGGAGTCGAATCCACCGTAAAGAGTTTGGTTTCCCTTTCGAAGGACAGAAGCTGCCATGGGGAAGAGGAGAACAGAGGGAAACCTGTGGGAGAGCATGGCAGGGACTCGAGGCTGAGGATGGTGAAGGCTGCCCCCGGGCAGCGGTGGAGGTGGAGACGGAGAGGTGGGGTGGGATCCGGGACCTGTCCTGCAGGCAGAGACCGTGAGACGTGCTGATGCCTGTGGGTGTGAGAAAAGAGAGGAGTCGGCATGGGGACGGGAGCCCCAGGTGAGGGGTGGTGTCCTTCAGCGAGATGGGGGGAATGGCAGAGGAGTGCCTTTGGACGGGAAATCAGAGTGGGCCTCTGTGAGAGTTAGGTTTCAGGGCCCCTCAGCCAGCAGAGTAGAAATACCAACTGTTCGGAGGAGACAGGTGTCTGCGCTCAGAGGAGCGTTCACGGCTGCAGATAGAAGTACGCAGGGGCATCGGGGAGGGAAGTTCCCGTAGCAGAGACGATGTCCAAGGGCCGAGAAGATGCCACAGGGTAGACTCCATGGGCCTGTTTGCGGCGAGAGCCCATCTTACAGATGCAGAAGCTGAGGCCCAGAGAAGTGAAGTGAATATTTACCTTTTCCTTTCTCTGGAGTGGAAGGGTCAGTAATCAGCCCAGGCCTGCCTCTGGTGTCCTGGGCTTGGAGGCCTCACAGATGAAAACAGTAGAGAACAGAAGCCAGGTGTCCCATGGGAGCCAGGTGACCAGGGGAGCACAGGAAGCCTCAAGCAGCTGTCTTGAAGGTCCACTGAGCCTGAATCCATTTGTGGGGTTGGGGGTGGTGGGGGCGGGTCGAGGGGGCTGGGAGGCCCTAAAAGATGGTGTCTGTAGCTGGCGTGGGTTTTATGGTGGCATTTCTAGGGGACAGAGATGAAGCTGGCCTCTTTTCTTTCCTCTTGATACTTCTCCTGTCCCCATTTCTTTCTTTGTTTTTGGCAGGGAGGGCCTGGGGGTGATGCCAGTTCTCAGGTTTTAGGGCAGCTCCTAGCTCTGGAAGCGGGGTTGCCTTTTAGAGCCAGGAGGAAGGGCCGAGAGGCCCAGACGTCGCTCCGGGCTCGAGGGCCTCACACGTTGCCATTTGTGGATGCGTCGTGAGGCTCCTCCTCAGAACCAGGGCTGCTCAGGGAAGAGCTCACTTCCTGACGTGCGGAAGAATACTTGCCACAGTGGCTTGAAATGGGCCTCTCGAGGTGACATTTCGGTGACTTTTTCCCCTTCCTGAAGACGCATATCATTTTTACATTCCAAACGGGTATAGAACTGTACCTGGTGAAGAGAACAGATCTTTGAAGGCGCTAACCTCGAAAGCTCCCTAGGTGTCAGTGACCGAGGGAGGAGGGGGTTCTTCTCACCTCCGTCTTGCCTTTGAGAGAGGAGCGGCGTGTTTCCACTTTTGTGAACTTCCGGGAACCCCGCTGCCACCCCGATCCCTGGTTTGGCTGGGAAGGTGGGAGGTGGCGAAGCAAACATCCCGTCACCAGCGAATCCCGTCGAAGGCCGCGCTTGGCAAATGAGTCTGCAAAGAAACAGTTCACGCCACGCGTGGAGCCCTTGACCATGGTGTCGCGAACGTGCTCAGAGCCCAGAGGTGGGCAGGGGTGGACGGGGACGAGCGACTCCTTCTCCACTTGGGCCCTCCTGACCACCCGCAGCTCTAGGGGAACCCCCCCAAAGGGCCCCCGCTCAGTGCGGCTCCTGTGCCATGCCACGGTGCACCCCACTTCCGTGGGCACCTCTTATTAAATGTGTGCCCAGATGGTCCCTCAGGATGGGGCCCCCCCTGTTGTCCCCACCTAGAAGTCCAGCCCCGGGAGGCAGGCTGCGGTCCTGCGCTGGACTGAATGTCCACTGTCTGGAACGGGGACTGCGGCGTTGGCGGCTCACAGGTCAGATTTACAGGAGGAAGGGAAGGGCCTGGCTGCCCGCAGTGCCAGCTCCTGGTGCTCTGTCACCCCACACTCACACAGCAGTGCCCTCCCCTCCTCCGTGCCGTGCTTCCTGCTGTCGCCTCCCTCAGGCTGCAGGGGCCTCTCTTCCCACCTGCCTCCAACCTTCAACTCCTCCCTGTCCTTCAAGGCCTTGTCCAGGTGCCACTCCCTCTGGACAAGCCGCCCCCTGCCGCCCCCCCCGCCCCCGCCACCGCCCCCCCCGCCCTCCCCGCCTCCTAAGTACCCCATCACGTGCCCCCTCCTCACTGACTGTTTCCAGGAGGCCCACCACCACCACCACACACCCTTTATCGAGTAGTGTAGCTTTAGAGGCAGTCCCGAAGATGGTAGTACCGTACCTTCCTCTCACTATGTTCTGCTTCAATACTGGGGAGGCGTGTTGAGTCTGCCGCTGGGATCTTCACTAGGATTGTCTTGACTCTGTAGATCCTGTTGGGAAGAGCTGACATCTGCCGAACAATACCGAGTCAACCTATGAAGAAACATGGAGGAAGTCTGCATTGCTGTTGGTCTTCTGTGATTTCTTCTGTCAGCGTGTTGTAGACCTCCTCACATCGATCTTGTGCGTAAGTGTTTAGATTTACACCTGTGTGTGTCATTTTTGATGCTGATATCAATGATGTGTTTGTAACTTTAAATTCGAGGTGTTCACCGTTAGTATAGAAGAGAGTTGAGAATCATTTTCAAGCCCATTCATTAGCACGGTGATTAAGTCTTCCACAACCTGTGATGAGGCTCTGTTCTGCCTCGGGCTGTCTCTTCAGGCCTGGGATCCCTGGTCAGGAAGGTAGAGCCAGATCCAGTCCCCTGGGTGTTCACGGCACTCTTGATCCTACCGTCCCCCGGGGAGTGGAGGGTTTTGTGGGCTGTAAGCAGCGAAGAACCGCCACCGCCCCACTCTCCCCAGTTTGTTGCTGCGTCCCCGCTGTCCCCATCCGCGAGAACGCTTGGTGCCGCTGTTCGCAAACCAGTCGGCTAAACGACTTTTCACATCTGATCCCGTGATGGTCTGTTTTCTTTGCACTCCAGACGAAACCTAAAATCTGCAGATTTATTTTCACATACACAATACTGCTACCACCTTGTATGGGCAGAACTTTCCGTGGACTCTACCCCCCCTTCTGCTCTGGGGAGACTTTGGCCAGGAGGGCCAATGGCCCTGGGAGGCCACCGTCAAGCTGTTCCCTTCTGTGAAGGAATGTCCGACCCGGCGACATGATGCAGGGAGCTCAGCTTCCAGGCGTCCTCTATGGGGAATGTGGATCTGAGAATTTCTGCCTGTTCTTCCAAGGGGATACGCAGGGAAGGGGAATTCATGCGACCCACAGTGGACATGTCCTGTGGTTTGCCTCCGACGACAAAGGGAGAGGCAAGTCCTGGCTGAGCTCCCTTCCTGTGACAGCCAGGGAGAGCCAACGCTACGGAGAGATGCCACAGCCTCGGAACAAATGCGTGGCTGGGAGTGTACAGCCGAGTCAAGGGAAGGAGCACAGGCCTGTGAGACCAGAGCCAGCCTTGGGTCCTGCTCCAAATCCCAGAGAGGTGATCTGCAGTGTCCTGGAAAGGGAGGAGCTGGCTCGATCTCGGTGGTTCTTCTTTTATGATCGGAGTTTCGTGGGTGCAGGGGAATGTGCTGGAGTGGACCCCACATCCCCGGCTCTGCCTTGAGCATGAGGAAGAGCCATGGGGCTCTTATCCCCCAGTTCTGTGCCGGGGAAAGAAAGAGGCTTCCAGAAAATTCCCAAGGACTGAACTTGACTGTGAGCTCCCCGTGAGGCTGGGCCTGGAGGGAGCAGAAGCAGATACTGATAAGCCTTCCAGAACCGTGACTCCCCGCACAGGTCACACGCACATCCGTGGACACACACCATTCCTCACAACCACAGGGCAGACGCACGAGGTCAGGCGATTACCCTTCTCATGGGCTCCCCTCCCACAGCATCCGTTACGAGAGGTTGCATGACTGGGAGATACATTTAAGTACTCGTACATATCTTTAGCTGCTCTTCTGCTCTTTACTGTTACGTCTTCTCAAGCCGAGGAATATTTCCCGAGACGACCTTGAAGAAATTAATTGGAAATGTGAAGACTAAGGAGGGACTGCACTACGATGACGTGTATGTCCACATGCAGATCTGGAAAAAGTCGCAGGCTTAGTACAATCCACTAAAGTAGACTTTTGGTGCTCACGTAACTCAGTCATGCTTTTCTCTGCCTTCACACTGCACGTGTCATGATAGGGACTGGATAGGTCCTGTGATAGGTATTGGAGACTAAGCGGTGACACTGACAGGGAGACGCTTGAGCAGAGACCTGAAGGGAAGGAGGGAGACCAGCACGTGGGTCTCACAGGACAGGGATTCAAGGCAGAGAGAGGAGGAAACGTCAAGCCCTGGGGCAGGAGCATCTTGGCGCACTCGTGGAGCAGGAAGGAGGCCTGCGAGGCTGGGGCAGAGCGCGTGAGGGCCCAGCTGTGCAGTTCGACCGGGGAGGTAAGCGGGGGTCAGATCCCGTAGGGCTCCTGGGGCATGGGTGTGTTTGACTTGCACTCTGATGAGTGGAAAGCTGCTGGGGGCGTGAGCTGAGGACGGACCTGACTGGATCCTCTGGAGCTGGGTGGAGAACCGACTGCACGGCTGAGGGCAGGAGAAGGAGCTTGGTTAGGAGCAGCCACGCTCATGTTGTCAAAAGGTGAAGGCGACTCTGAACAGGTAGGGTAGCGGGAGGCAAGGAATGGCCGGATGAGGGCATTACTCTGATGCTGGGAATGAAGGCTTTGCCGATGGGGTGGAGGTGAAGAGGAGAGAGGGGAGAGGTCAAGAAAGACCACAAAGCTGGGGCCTGAACCCCCGTCGGGGTGGAGTTGCCCACGTGGAAAAGAGGGAGAGCGGGTTCAGGGGAGAATTGGAGTATGGTGTGGGCTCGTTCGATGTCCACATGGGGATGTCACGGAGGCAGCTGGGTGGGTGTGAGTCCGGACTGTGTGGCAAGGTGTGGAAAGGATAAATAAACGTGGAAGTCACGACAGCACAGATGTCATTGAAGTCCGGAGACTGGCTAAGGTCAGCAAGGGCTCAAAAGCGGTCCAGGATCTACGTCCTGGGTCAACACTGATGCTGAGAGGTTTGGGAGAAACACAGACGTCAGCGATGGAGACAGAGAAGGAAAGGCTACTGAGGTCAGAGAAACACGCCAGCCGACGACAAGACAATCCTCGAAAGAGTAGAATGGACCGAACCGGCAACGAAGTGATGGAAGCATTTCAAGGAGAAGGGACCGACTGTGTCGAATGCAGCCAAGAGAGTCAAGGGTGAGTGATGGACTTTTCCTACAACGGCACTGTGATAGTTACACAACTCTGCACTTGTACAGAGAAAAATCAGTGAATTGCGTATTTCGGTGTGTGAATTGATGACACTAAATTGTGCCTCAAGAAAACGGTTTCAAAATAAAAGGGCATTTAGCGTGTATCTACCCAGCATTTCTACTCCCGGGTATTCTTCCCCCAAGGTAAATGAAACTACGTGCTTATAAGGCAGACGTATACGTGAATTTTCACAGCATCTCTGTTCATAACATACCACGCTTGAACTAACGCAGAAGTACATTATTATGTGAAGGGCTGGACATTTTGGGATATATTTACATGAGGTCAAAATACTCAGCCTTCAAAGGAGGGCGTACTGCTTATTCAAAGAAAAATATATAGATCTCAAAAAACATTGCTTTGAGCAAAACAGACAGACATCGAACTGTAGGCCGTGATTTACTTCCTTTTCATGAAGTTCTGCCACGACCCAACTGAAGGATGTCAACAGAAATGAAAACAGAGGCTGCGCATGTCGAGGGTGGTTGGGTCTCAATTGAAACGTTGCAGAGGGCTGTTTTCTGTAGTCATGGGAGTGATTCATATAGGGGAGGGGGTTTGGACGCTCTAGGGGTTCGTGAAGTGTCGAAGATTGGTCAAGTCACGCAGCTAATGTTGACACGTTTCACTCTATTTTCATTTGATTTGACTAAAAAGCGAAAAGAAAGAGGGAAATCAGAAGGAACACTGAACCGTCATGGAGCTACGCATAGTTTATTTACAGATCTCCCCCCAGCCCCACCATGTAAGTGACCTTTCCAGACTGTCAGTTGCCGGTCGGGTTCCAGGCGGAATGTCGGGAGCCGACATTTGTTGTGGCTGGTGTTGCCACGGTGACTGGGCAGAGCCCTGTGGTGGGTCAGTGCCATGGAGGGGCTGCCGTCCTCTGTGGAGCTGGGCTTTGGGCCGATCCTCGGCAAGCTGGGCGAGGTGGTGGTGGCGCTGCTGCCCGATGGCCTGAGTCCACGCCTCACTTGCCACAGCCTCCAGTGGGAGACAGTGATGCGCCCACCTGTCGTCGGTTTACTGGTGGGTCTCTTATTTCTCTTCAGACTTGTTCAGTCTGTTAGAAGTCGACGTTACGTGAGACGTGAAAAGCGGCTGGCAGAAGCAGTGGCTGCAGCGATTGAGGAGAAATGCCAGCTCATTGACAAGCTCAGCGCTGCTCAAGAGGAGTATATGGGGATCGACTCGTCTTCAGAGAACGCCAGGCTAGAGAGAGAGTCGCTAAATATACCCGGCCTCACAGACGCTTACCGAAAGGTGACGAGGACCAACTCAGTGCTGATGGAGGAATTAACTGGCCTGGTTCGAGAACTGAAGGCAGAGAGAGCCAAACGGTCGAAAGAAGAAGGAGAGATGGCCGAGATGCTAAAAGCGCTCGCGTCCGTAGAAGCGGTCGTGAGATCCAGCACGTCACGAGGAGCTTTGCCAAAGCTGCCCGGAGGCCGAGAGCCAAGCCCTGCTGGTCCCTTCCCCGGCGGTGGGCCTGGGTCTTAGAGCGGGCCTGTTCTCTCCCCCTCCACGCAGGCCTCCCAAGCCGCCTGGCTGCCTCCAGCCAGCTGGACCTCCATCGGAGCGTTCCTGAGGCCAGTGGATGCAGGGGAGCCCCTTCGCTGGGCTGGAGATCCTCTACCTTCGCCTGCTGGACACCGCAGACGGCTCCTTCGCGGTCAGTTCCTCCAAATCGACAGACTTTTGGAATTCCTAGAGCACACCGAGAAAAGTGGGACTTTGTTTCACTTCACGGACTGTTTGGATTATCCCTCGTTAGTAGTGAAGAAGAGACTGATCTTTTCCTTAAATTGAACCTTCATCAAACTACCTTTCTCTAGACGGTATTGTGTAAATATTATGTATATATTAAACTTCAGTGAATTATTAACGGTGTCTGTCTCAGTGTTGCATTGAAAGTTGTAAATGTGCGCCATGTAGCAGTCAAGACTTTTAGCAATCGACAGCAGTCTTGTTTCAGAGTAGTATTCCCAAGAGTCGCGACTCACAGGTCGAAGGAGCTTTCTTGGACTAAGTATGTAGTGGTTAGAAAAAGAAAAAGCTGATCGATCTCTTTGGGGATCAAGTTACATTGCCTGGTTAGAGAGAGGTTTGCCTTATTTTGTGACTTGATTCTAATGTGGCAACGGCTAAACAATTTTAAAGAAACAAATGATAAACTACGTGGAGGTTTGTCCTTGCACTACACGAAGGCCGAGGGAGAGTTTACTGATGAAGAGGAAATCACCTTTGACATGTGGGGGGAACCTCCTCGTTGCTGCCCTCGGCCCCCTCTACTCACCAGCTAACGCTCCACACTGGAAAGCTGAGGGAAGTCTCAGGGGTTTCTCTCCCATGTGACGAAGTGAGGGTCTCGATCATTCCTAGTTTCACTCACAGATAATGTCCCCCAGTTAGGCAACGAGCACCAGCTGCGGATGACTCTAGTGGCAGGAAAGCAGCAAGTGGCAGTTGGAGCAAATAGGAGGGGTCACATGAGACAAATGGCAGAGACAGCATCAGCAGCACAGAAAGGATTTCTCCTCTTAAGTCGAGAGAAAGCAACAAACCAAAAACCTGCGCTTGCCTTGGAAACAGAGCAATGAAGACTCGAATGCGAGAGCCTGCCCTTGTGTTGCTGACATTTTAGGAAGGACAGGCAGGTGCTAAAGAATCAAATTGAGTAGAAGACATGGCATATTAGGTGATAACGAATGTTCTGGAGAAGAATAAACAAGGCAGGGTAAGGGGTGATGGGTGTGGGAATGGGGGGCACACTTGCCTAGACACACACTCTCGGTGGGAGTGGTCACCTGAGCACTGAGGAGCCCTGGAGGAGAGCTCTGTAGGCAGGGGGTGCAGAACGGGCCATGGCTCTGAAGGCGGCATGAGCACGGTGAGTGTGAGAAGCGACCAGGAGCCAGAGTGGCCCGAGTGCAGTGAGTGAAGCCAGAGAGAAGGGGGTCAAGGCCATCAGGGGTCAGAAGGTGGAGGGAGTCGAATCCACCGTAAAGAGTTTGGTTTCCCTTTCAAAGGACAGAAGCTGCCATGGGGAAGAGGAGAACAGAGGGAAACCTGTGGGAGAGCATGGCAGGGACTCGAGGCTGAGGATGGTGAAGGCTGCCCCCGGGCAGCGGTGGAGGTGGAGACGGAGAGGTGGGGTGGGATCCGGGACCTGTCCTGCAGGCAGAGACCGTGAGACGTGCTGATGCCTGTGGGTGTGAGAAAAGAGAGGAGTCGGCATGGGGACGGGAGCCCCAGGTGAGGGGTGGTGTCCTTCAGCGAGATGGGGGGAATGGCAGAGGAGTGCCTTTGGACGGGAAATCAGAGTGGGCCTCTGTGAGAGTTAGGTTTCAGGGCCCCTCAGCCAGCAGAGTAGAAATACCAACTGTTCGGAGGAGACAGGTGTCTGCGCTCAGAGGAGCGTTCACGGCTGCAGATAGAAGTACGCAGGGGCATCGGGGAGGGAAGTTCCCGTAGCAGAGACGATGTCCAAGGGCCGAGAAGATGCCACAGGGTAGACTCCATGGGCCTGTTTGCGGCGAGAGCCCATCTTACAGATGCAGAAGCTGAGGCCCAGAGAAGTGAAGTGAATATTTACCTTTTCCTTTCTCTGGAGTGGAAGGGTCAGTAATCAGCCCAGGCCTGCCTCTGGTGTCCTGGGCTTGGAGGCCTCACAGATGAAAACAGTAGAGAACAGAAGCCAGGTGTCCCATGGGAGCCAGGTGACCAGGGGAGCACAGGAAGCCTCAAGCAGCTGTCTTGAAGGTCCACTGAGCCTGAATCCATTTGTGGGGTTGGGGGTGGTGGGGGCGGGTCGAGGGGGCTGGGAGGCCCTAAAAGATGGTGTCTGTAGCTGGCGTGGGTTTTATGGTGGCATTTCTAGGGGACAGAGATGAAGCTGGCCTCTTTTCTTTCCTCTTGATACTTCTCCTGTCCCCATTTCTTTCTTTGTTTTTGGCAGGGAGGGCCTGGGGGTGATGCCAGTTCTCAGGTTTTAGGGCAGCTCCTAGCTCTGGAAGCGGGGTTGCCTTTTAGAGCCAGGAGGAAGGGCCGAGAGGCCCAGACGTCGCTCCGGGCTCGAGGGCCTCACACGTTGCCATTTGTGGATGCGTCGTGAGGCTCCTCCTCAGAACCAGGGCTGCTCAGGGAAGAGCTCACTTCCTGACGTGCGGAAGAATACTTGCCACAGTGGCTTGAAATGGGCCTCTCGAGGTGACATTTCGGTGACTTTTTCCCCTTCCTGAAGACGCATATCATTTTTACATTCCAAACGGGTATAGAACTGTACCTGGTGAAGAGAACAGATCTTTGAAGGCGCTAACCTCGAAAGCTCCCTAGGTGTCAGTGACCGAGGGAGGAGGGGGTTCTTCTCACCTCCGTCTTGCCTTTGAGAGAGGAGCGGCGTGTTTCCACTTTTGTGAACTTCCGGGAACCCCGCTGCCACCCCGATCCCTGGTTTGGCTGGGAAGGTGGGAGGTGGCGAAGCAAACATCCCGTCACCAGCGAATCCCGTCGAAGGCCGCGCTTGGCAAATGAGTCTGCAAAGAAACAGTTCACGCCACGCGTGGAGCCCTTGACCATGGTGTCGCGAACGTGCTCAGAGCCCAGAGGTGGGCAGGGGTGGACGGGGACGAGCGACTCCTTCTCCACTTGGGCCCTCCTGACCACCCGCAGCTCTAGGGGAACCCCCCCAAAGGGCCCCCGCTCAGTGCGGCTCCTGTGCCATGCCACGGTGCACCCCACTTCCGTGGGCACCTCTTATTAAATGTGTGCCCAGATGGTCCCTCAGGATGGGGCCCCCCCTGTTGTCCCCACCTAGAAGTCCAGCCCCGGGAGGCAGGCTGCGGTCCTGCGCTGGACTGAATGTCCACTGTCTGGAACGGGGACTGCGGCGTTGGCGGCTCACAGGTCAGATTTACAGGAGGAAGGGAAGGGCCTGGCTGCCCGCAGTGCCAGCTCCTGGTGCTCTGTCACCCCACACTCACACAGCAGTGCCCTCCCCTCCTCCGTGCCGTGCTTCCTGCTGTCGCCTCCCTCAGGCTGCAGGGGCCTCTCTTCCCACCTGCCTCCAACCTTCAAGTCCTCCCTGTCCTTCAAGGCCTTGTCCAGGTGCCACTCCCTCTGGACAAGCCGCCCCCTGCCGCCCCCCCCCGCCCCCGCCACCGCCCCCCCGCCCTCCCCGCCTCCTAAGTACCCCATCACGTGCCCCCTCCTCACTGACTGTTTCCAGGAGGCCCACCACCACCACCACACACCCTTTATCGAGTAGTGTAGCTTTAGAGGCAGTCCCGAAGATGGTAGTACCGTACCTTCCTCTCACTATGTTCTGCTTCAATACTGGGGAGGCGTGTTGAGTCTGCCGCTGGGATCTTCACTAGGATTGTCTTGACTCTGTAGATCCTGTTGGGAAGAGCTGACATCTGCCGAACAATACCGAGTCAACCTATGAAGAAACATGGAGGAAGTCTGCATTGCTGTTGGTCTTCTGTGATTTCTTCTGTCAGCGTGTTGTAGACCTCCTCACATCGATCTTGTGCGTAAGTGTTTAGATTTACACCTGTGTGTGTCATTTTTGATGCTGATATCAATGATGTGTTTGTAACTTTAAATTCGAGGTGTTCACCGTTAGTATAGAAGAGAGTTGAGAATCATTTTCAAGCCCATTCATTAGCACGGTGATTAAGTCTTCCACAACCTGTGATGAGGCTCTGTTCTGCCTCGGGCTGTCTCTTCAGGCCTGGGATCCCTGGTCAGGAAGGTAGAGCCAGATCCAGTCCCCTGGGTGTTCACGGCACTCTTGATCCTACCGTCCCCCGGGGAGTGGAGGGTTTTGTGGGCTGTAAGCAGCGAAGAACCGCCACCGCCCCACTCTCCCCAGTTTGTTGCTGCGTCCCCGCTGTCCCCATCCGCGAGAACGCTTGGTGCCGCTGTTCGCAAACCAGTCGGCTAAACGACTTTTCACATCTGATCCCGTGATCGTCTGTTTTCTTTGCACTCCAGACGAAACCTAAAATCTGCAGATTTATTTTCACATACACAATACTGCTACCACCTTGTATGGGCAGAACTTTCCGTGGACTCTACCCCCCCTTCTGCTCTGGGGAGACTTTGGCCAGGAGGGCCAATGGCCCTGGGAGGCCACCGTCAAGCTGTTCCCTTCTGTGAAGGAATGTCCGACCCGGCGACATGATGCAGGGAGCTCAGCTTCCAGGCGTCCTCTATGGGGAATGTGGATCTGAGAATTTCTGCCTGTTCTTCCAAGGGGATACGCAGGGAAGGGGAATTCATGCGACCCACAGTGGACGTGTCCTGTGGTTTGCCTCCGACGACAAAGGGAGAGGCAAGTCCTGGCTGAGCTCCCTTCCTGTGACAGCCAGGGAGAGCCAACGCTACGGAGAGATGCCACAGCCTCGGAACAAATGCGTGGCTGGGAGTGTACAGCCGAGTCAAGGGAAGGAGCACAGGCCTGTGAGACCAGAGCCAGCCTTGGGTCCTGCTCCAAATCCCAGAGAGGTGATCTGCAGTGTCCTGGAAAGGGAGGAGCTGGCTCGATCTCGGTGGTTCTTCTTTTATGATCGGAGTTTCGTGGGTGCAGGGGAATGTGCTGGAGTGGACCCCACATCCCCGGCTCTGCCTTGAGCATGAGGAAGAGCCATGGGGCTCTTATCCCCCAGTTCTGTGCCGGGGAAAGAAAGAGGCTTCCAGAAAATTCCCAAGGACTGAACTTGACTGTGAGCTCCCCGTGAGGCTGGGCCTGGAGGGAGCAGAAGCAGATACTGATAAGCCTTCCAGAACCGTGACTCCCCGCACAGGTCACACGCACATCCGTGGACACACACCATTCCTCACAACCACAGGGCAGACGCACGAGGTCAGGCGATTACCCTTCTCATGGGCTCCCCTCCCACAGCATCCGTTACGAGAGGTTGCATGACTGGGAGATACATTTAAGTACTCGTACATATCTTTAGCTGCTCTTCTGCTCTTTACTGTTACGTCTTCTCAAGCCGAGGAATATTTCCCGAGACGACCTTGAAGAAATTAATTGGAAATGTGAAGACTAAGGAGGGACTGCACTACGATGACGTGTATGTCCACATGCAGATCTGGAAAAAGTCGCAGGCTTAGTACAATCCACTAAAGTAGACTTTTGGTGCTCACGTAACTCAGTCATGCTTTTCTCTGCCTTCACACTGCACGTGTCATGATAGGGACTGGATAGGTCCTGTGATAGGTATTGGAGACTAAGCGGTGACACTGACAGGGAGACGCTTGAGCAGAGACCTGAAGGGAAGGAGGGAGACCAGCACGTGGGTCTCACAGGACAGGGATTCAAGGCAGAGAGAGGAGGAAACGTCAAGCCCTGGGGCAGGAGCATCTTGGCGCACTCGTGGAGCAGGAAGGAGGCCTGCGAGGCTGGGGCAGAGCGCGTGAGGGCCCAGCTGTGCAGTTCGACCGGGGAGGTAAGCGGGGGTCAGATCCCGTAGGGCTCCTGGGGCATGGGTGTGTTTGACTTGCACTCTGATGAGTGGAAAGCTGCTGGGGGCGTGAGCTGAGGACGGACCTGACTGGATCCTCTGGAGCTGGGTGGAGAACCGACTGCACGGCTGAGGGCAGGAGAAGGAGCTTGGTTAGGAGCAGCCACGCTCATGTTGTCAAAAGGTGAAGGCGACTCTGAACAGGTAGGGTAGCGGGAGGCAAGGAATGGCCGGATGAGGGCATTACTCTGATGCTGGGAATGAAGGCTTTGCCGATGGGGTGGAGGTGAAGAGGAGAGAGGGGAGAGGTCAAGAAAGACCACAAAGCTGGGGCCTGAACCCCCGTCGGGGTGGAGTTGCCCACGTGGAAAAGAGGGAGAGCGGGTTCAGGGGAGAATTGGAGTATGGTGTGGGCTCGTTCGATGTCCACATGGGGATGTCACGGAGGCAGCTGGGTGGGTGTGAGTCCGGACTGTGTGGCAAGGTGTGGAAAGGATAAATAAACGTGGAAGTCACGACAGCACAGATGTCATTGAAGTCCGGAGACTGGCTAAGGTCAGCAAGGGCTCAAAAGCGGTCCAGGATCTACGTCCTGGGTCAACACTGATGCTGAGAGGTTTGGGAGAAACACAGACGTCAGCGATGGAGACAGAGAAGGAAAGGCTACTGAGGTCAGAGAAACACGCCAGCCGACGACAAGACAATCCTCGAAAGAGTAGAATGGACCGAACCGGCAACGAAGTGATGGAAGCATTTCAAGGAGAAGGGACCGACTGTGTCGAATGCAGCCAAGAGAGTCAAGGGTGAGTGATGGACTTTTCCTACAACGGCACTGTGATAGTTACACAACTCTGCACTTGTACAGAGAAAAATCAGTGAATTGCGTATTTCGGTGTGTGAATTGATGACACTAAATTGTGCCTCAAGAAAACGGTTTCAAAATAAAAGGGCATTTAGCGTGTATCTACCCAGCATTTCTACTCCCGGGTATTCTTCCCCCAAGGTAAATGAAACTACGTGCTTATAAGGCAGACGTATACGTGAATTTTCACAGCATCTCTGTTCATAACATACCACGCTTGAACTAACGCAGAAGTACATTATTATGTGAAGGGCTGGACATTTTGGGATATATTTACATGAGGTCAAAATACTCAGCCTTCAAAGGAGGGCGTACTGCTTATTCAAAGAAAAATATATAGATCTCAAAAAACATTGCTTTGAGCAAAACAGACAGACATCGAACTGTAGGCCGTGATTTACTTCCTTTTCATGAAGTTCTGCCACGACCCAACTGAAGGATGTCAACAGAAATGAAAACAGAGGCTGCGCATGTCGAGGGTGGTTGGGTCTCAATTGAAACGTTGCAGAGGGCTGTTTTCTGTAGTCATGGGAGTGATTCATATAGGGGAGGGGGTTTGGACGCTCTAGGGGTTCGTGAAGTGTCGAAGATTGGTCAAGTCACGCAGCTAATGTTGACACGTTTCACTCTATTTTCATTTGATTTGACTAAAAAGCGAAAAGAAAGAGGGAAATCAGAAGGAACACTGAACCGTCATGGAGCTACGCATAGTTTATTTACAGATCTCCCCCCAGCCCCACCATGTAAGTGACCTTTCCAGACTGTCAGTTGCCGGTCGGGTTCCAGGCGGAATGTCGGGAGCCGACATTTGTTGTGGCTGGTGTTGCCACGGTGACTGGGCAGAGCCCTGTGGTGGGTCAGTGCCATGGAGGGGCTGCCGTCCTCTGTGGAGCTGGGCTTTGGGCCGATCCTCGGCAAGCTGGGCGAGGTGGTGGTGGCGCTGCTGCCCGATGGCCTGAGTCCACGCCTCACTTGCCACAGCCTCCAGTGGGAGACAGTGATGCGCCCACCTGTCGTCGGTTTACTGGTGGGTCTCTTATTTCTCTTCAGACTTGTTCAGTCTGTTAGAAGTCGACGTTACGTGAGACGTGAAAAGCGGCTGGCAGAAGCAGTGGCTGCAGCGATTGAGGAGAAATGCCAGCTCATTGACAAGCTCAGCGCTGCTCAAGAGGAGTATATGGGGATCGACTCGTCTTCAGAGAACGCCAGGCTAGAGAGAGAGTCGCTAAATATACCCGGCCTCACAGACGCTTACCGAAAGGTGACGAGGACCAACTCAGTGCTGATGGAGGAATTAACTGGCCTGGTTCGAGAACTGAAGGCAGAGAGAGCCAAAAGGTCGAAAGAAGAAGGAGAGATGGCCGAGATGCTAAAAGCGCTCGCGTCCGTAGAAGCGGTCGTGAGATCCAGCACGTCACGAGGAGCTTTGCCAAAGCTGCCCGGAGGCCGAGAGCCAAGCCCTGCTGGTCCCTTCCCCGGCGGTGGGCCTGGGTCTTAGAGCGGGCCTGTTCTCTCCCCCTCCACGCAGGCCTCCCAAGCCGCCTGGCTGCCTCCAGCCAGCTGGACCTCCATCGGAGCGTTCCTGAGGCCAGTGGATGCAGGGGAGCCCCTTCGCTGGGCTGGAGATCCTCTACCTTCGCCTGCTGGACACCGCAGACGGCTCCTTCGCGGTCAGTTCCTCCAAATCGACAGACTTTTGGAATTCCTAGAGCACACCGAGAAAAGTGGGACTTTGTTGCACTTCACGGACTGTTTGGATTATCCCTCGTTAGTAGTGAAGAAGAGACTGATCTTTTCCTTAAATTGAACCTTCATCAAACTACCTTTCTCTAGACGGTATTGTGTAAATATTATGTATATATTAAACTTCAGTGAATTATTAACGGTGTCTGTCTCAGTGTTGCATTGAAAGTTGTAAATGTGCGCCATGTAGCAGTCAAGACTTTTAGCAATCGACAGCAGTCTTGTTTCAGAGTAGTATTCCCAAGAGTCGCGACTCACAGGTCGAAGGAGCTTTCTTGGACTAAGTATGTAGTGGTTAGAAAAAGAAAAAGCTGATCGATCTCTTTGGGGATCAAGTTACATTGCCTGGTTAGAGAGAGGTTTGCCTTATTTTGTGACTTGATTCTAATGTGGCAACGGCTAAACAATTTTAAAGAAACAAATGATAAACTACGTGGAGGTTTGTCCTTGCACTACACGAAGGCCGAGGGAGAGTTTACTGATGAAGAGGAAATCACCTTTGACATGTGGGGGGAACCTCCTCGTTGCTGCCCTCGGCCCCCTCTACTCACCAGCTAACGCTCCACACTGGAAAGCTGAGGGAAGTCTCAGGGGTTTCTCTCCCATGTGACGAAGTGAGGGTCTCGATCATTCCTAGTTTCACTCACAGATAATGTCCCCCAGTTAGGCAACGAGCACCAGCTGCGGATGACTCTAGTGGCAGGAAAGCAGCAAGTGGCAGTTGGAGCAAATAGGAGGGGTCACATGAGACAAATGGCAGAGACAGCATCAGCAGCACAGAAAGGATTTCTCCTCTTAAGTCGAGAGAAAGCAACAAACCAAAAACCTGCGCTTGCCTTGGAAACAGAGCAATGAAGACTAGAATGCGAGAGCCTGCCCTTGTGTTGCTGACATTTTAGGAAGGACAGGCAGGTGCTAAAGAATCAAATTGAGTAGAAGACATGGCATATTAGGTGATAACGAATGTTCTGGAGAAGAATAAACAAGGCAGGGTAAGGGGTGATGGGTGTGGGAATGGGGGGCACACTTGCCTAGACACACACTCTCGGTGGGAGTGGTCACCTGAGCACTGAGGAGCCCTGGAGGAGAGCTCTGTAGGCAGGGGGTGCAGAACGGGCCATGGCTCTGAAGGCGGCATGAGCACGGTGAGTGTGAGAAGCGACCAGGAGCCAGAGTGGCCCGAGTGCAGTGAGTGAAGCCAGAGAGAAGGGGGTCAAGGCCATCAGGGGTCAGAAGGTGGAGGGAGTCGAATCCACCGTAAAGAGTTTGGTTTCCCTTTCAAAGGACAGAAGCTGCCATGGGGAAGAGGAGAACAGAGGGAAACCTGTGGGAGAGCATGGCAGGGACTCGAGGCTGAGGATGGTGAAGGCTGCCCCCGGGCAGCGGTGGAGGTGGAGACGGAGAGGTGGGGTGGGATCCGGGACCTGTCCTGCAGGCAGAGACCGTGAGACGTGCTGATGCCTGTGGGTGTGAGAAAAGAGAGGAGTCGGCATGGGGACGGGAGCCCCAGGTGAGGGGTGGTGTCCTTCAGCGAGATGGGGGGAATGGCAGAGGAGTGCCTTTGGACGGGAAATCAGAGTGGGCCTCTGTGAGAGTTAGGTTTCAGGGCCCCTCAGCCAGCAGAGTAGAAATACCAACTGTTCGGAGGAGACAGGTGTCTGCGCTCAGAGGAGCGTTCACGGCTGCAGATAGAAGTACGCAGGGGCATCGGGGAGGGAAGTTCCCGTAGCAGAGACGATGTCCAAGGGCCGAGAAGATGCCACAGGGTAGACTCCATGGGCCTGTTTGCGGCGAGAGCCCATCTTACAGATGCAGAAGCTGAGGCCCAGAGAAGTGAAGTGAATATTTACCTCTTCCTTTCTCTGGAGTGGAAGGGTCAGTAATCAGCCCAGGCCTGCCTCTGGTGTCCTGGGCTTGGAGGCCTCACAGATGAAAACAGTAGAGAACAGAAGCCAGGTGTCCCATGGGAGCCAGGTGACCAGGGGAGCACAGGAAGCCTCAAGCAGCTGTCTTGAAGGTCCACTGAGCCTGAATCCATTTGTGGGGTTGGGGGTGGTGGGGGCGGGTCGAGGGGGCTGGGAGGCCCTAAAAGATGGTGTCTGTAGCTGGCGTGGATTTTATGGTGGCATTTCTAGGGGACAGAGATGAAGCTGGCCTCTTTTCTTTCCTCTTGATACTTCTCCTGTCCCCATTTCTTTCTTTGTTTTTGGCAGGGAGGGCCCGGGGGTGATGCCAGTTCTCAGGTTTTAGGGCAGCTCCTAGCTCTGGAAGCGGGGTTGCCTTTTAGAGCCAGGAGGAAGGGCCGAGAGGCCCAGACGTCGCTCCGGGCTCGAGGGCCTCACACGTTGCCATTTGTGGATGCGTCGTGAGGCTCCTCCTCAGAACCAGGGCTGCTCAGGGAAGAGCTCACTTCCTAACGTGCGGAAGAATACTTGCCACAGTGGCTTGAAATGGGCCTCTCGAGGTGACATTTCGGTGACTTTTTCCCCTTCCTGAAGACGCATATAATTTTTACATTCCAAACGGGTATAGAACTGTACCTGGTGAAGAGAACAGATCTTTGAAGGCGCTAACCTCGAAAGCTCCCTAGGTGTCAGTGACCGAGGGAGGAGGGGGTTCTTCTCACCTCCGTCTTGCCTTTGAGAGAGGAGCGGCGTGTTTCCACTTTTGTGAACTTCCGGGAACCCCGCTGCCACCCCGATCCCTGGTTTGGCTGGGAAGGTGGGAGGTGGCGAAGCAAACATCCCGTCACCAGCGAATCCCGTCGAAGGCCGCGCTTGGCAAATGAGTCTGCAAAGAAACAGTTCACGCCACGCGTGGAGCCCTTGACCATGGTGTCGCGAACGTGCTCAGAGCCCAGAGGTGGGCAGGGGTGGACGGGGACGAGCGACTCCTTCTCCACTTGGGCCCTCCTGACCACCCGCAGCTCTAGGGGAACCCCCCCAAAGGGCCCCCGCTCAGTGCGGCTCCTGTGCCATGCCACGGTGCACCCCACTTCCGTGGGCACCTCTTATTAAATGTGTGCCCAGATGGTCCCTGAGGATGGGGCCCCGCCTGTTGTCCCCACCTAGAAGTCCAGCCCCGGGAGGCAGGCTGCGGTCCTGCGCTGGACTGAATGTCCACTGTCTGGAACGGGGACTGCGGCTTTGGCGGCTCACAGGTCAGATTTACAGGAGGAAGGGAAGGGCCTGGCTGCCCGCAGTGCCAGCTCCTGGTGCTCTGTCACCCCACACTCACACAGCAGTGCCCTCCCCTCCTCCGTGCCGTGCTTCCTGCTGTCGCCTCCCTCAGGCTGCAGGGGCCTCTCTTCCCACCTGCCTCCAACCTTCAAGTCCTCCCTGTCCTTCAAGGCCTCGTCCAGATGCCACTCCCTCTGGACAAGCCGCCCCCTGCCGCGCGCCCCCCGCCACCGCCACCGCCACCCCGCCCTCCCCGCCTCCTAATTACCCCATCACGTGCCCCCTCCTCACTGACTGTTTCCAGGAGGCCCACCACCACCACACACACCCTTTATCGAGTAGTGTAGCTTTAGAGGCAGTCCCGAAGATGGTAGTACCGTACCTTCCTCTCACTATGTTCTGCTTCAATACTGGGGAGGCGTGTTGAGTCTGCCGCTGGGATCTTCACTAGGATTGTCTTGACTCTGTAGATCCTGTTGGGAAGAGCTGACATCTGCTGAACAATACCGAGTCAACCTATGAAGAAACATGGAGGAAGTCTGCATTGCTGTTGGTCTTCTGTGATTTCTTCTGTCAGCGTGTTGTAGACCTCCTCACATCGATCTTGTGCGTAAGTGTTTAGATTTACACCTGTGTGTGTCATTTTTGATGCTGATATCAATGATGTGTTTGTAACTTTAAATTCGAGGTGTTCACCGTTAGTATAGAAGAGAGTTGAGAATCATTTTCAAGCCCATTCATTAGCACGGTGATTAAGTCTTCCACAACCTGTGATGAGGCTCTGTTCTGCCTCGGGCTGTCTCTTCAGGCCTGGGATCCCTGGTCAGGAAGGTAGAGCCAGATCCAGTCCCCTGGGTGTTCACGGCACTCTTGATCCTACCGTCCCCCGGGGAGTGGAGGGTTTTGTGGGCTGTAAGCAGCGAAGAACCGCCACCGCCCCACTCTCCCCAGTTTGTTGCTGCGTCCCCGCTGTCCCCATCCGCGAGAACGCTTGGTGCCGCTGTTCGCAAACCAGTCGGCTAAACGACTTTTCACATCTGATCCCGTGATCGTCTGTTTTCTTTGCACTCCAGACGAAACCTAAAATCTGCAGATTTAGTTTCACATACACAATACTGCTACCACCTTGTATGGGCAGAACTTTCCGTGGACTCTACCCCCCCTTCTGCTCTGGGGAGACTTTGGCCAGGAGGGCCAATGGCCCTGGGAGGCCACCGTCAAGCTGTTCCCTTCTGTGAAGGAATTTCCGACCCGGCGACATGATGCAGGGAGCTCAGCCTCCAGGCGTCCTCTATGGGGAATGTGGATCTGAGAATTTCTGCCTGTTCTTCCAAGGGGATACGCAGGGAAGGGGAATTCATGCGACCCACAGTGGACATGTCCTGTGGTTTGCCTCCGACGACAAAGGGAGAGGCAAGCCCTGGCTGAGCTCCCTTCCTGTGACAGCCAGGGAGAGCCAACGCTACGGAGAGATGCCACAGCCTCGGAACAAATGCATGGCTGGGAGTGTACAGCCGAGTCAAGGGAAGGAGCACAGGCCTGTGAGACCAGAGCCAGCCTTGGGTCCTGCTCCAAATCCCAGAGAGGTGATCTGCAGTGTCCTGGAAAGGGAGGAGCTGGCTCGATCTCGGTGGTTCTTCTTTTATGATCGGAGTTTCGTGGGTGCAGGGGAATGTGCTGGAGTGGACCCCACATCCCCGGCTCTGCCTTGAGCATGAGGAAGAGCCATGGGGCTCTTATCCCCCAGTTCTGTGCCGGGGAAAGAAAGAGGCTTCCAGAAAATTCCCAAGGACTGAACTTGACTGTGAGCTCCCCGTGAGGCTGGGCCTGGAGGGAGCAGAAGCAGATACCGATAAGCCTTCCAGAACCGTGACTTCCCGCACAGGTCACACGCACATCCGTGGACACACACCATTCCTCACAACCACAGGGCAGACGCACGAGGTCAGGCGATTACCCTTCTCATGGGCTCCCCTCCCACAGCATCCGTTACGAGAAGTTGCATGACTGGGAGATACATTTAAGTACTCGTATATATCTTTAGCTGCTCTTCTGCTCTTTACTGTTACGTCTTCTCAAGCCGAGGAATATTTCCCGAGACGACCTTGAAGAAATTAATTGGAAATCTGAAGACTAAGGAGGGACTGCGCTACGATGACGTGTATGTCCACATGCAGATCTGGAAAAAGTCGCAGGCTTGGTACAATCCACTAAAGTAGACTTTTGGTGCTCACGTAACTCAGTCATGCTTTTCTCTGCCTTCACACTGCACGTGTCATGATGGGGACTGGATAGGTCCTGTGATAGGTATTGGAGACTAAGCGGTGACACTGACAGGGAGACGCTTGAGCAGAGACCTGAAGGGAAGGAGGGAGACCAGCACGTGGGTCTCACAGGACAGGGATTCAAGGCGGAGAGAAGAGGAAACGTCAAGCCCTGGGGCAGGAGCATCTTGGCGCACTCGTGGAGCAGGAAGGAGGCCTGCGAGGCTGGGGCAGAGCGCGTGAGGGCCCAGCTGTGCAGTTCGACCGGGGAGGTAAGCGGGGGTCAGATCCCGTAGGGCTCCTGGGGCATGGGTGTGTTTGACTTGCACTCTGATGAGTGGAAAGCTGCTGGGGGCGTGAGCTGAGGACGGACCTGACTGGATCCTCTGGAGCTGGGTGGAGAACCGACTGCACGGCTGAGGGCAGGAGAAGGAGCTTGGTTAGGAGCAGCCACGCTCATGTTGTCAAAAGGTGAAGGCGACTCTGAACAGGTAGGGTAGCGGGAGGCAAGGAATGGCCGGATGAGGGCATTACTCTGATGCTGGGAATGAAGGCTTTGCCGATGGGGTGGAGGTGAAGAGGAGAGAGGGGAGAGGTCAAGAAAGACCACAAAGCTGGGGCCTGAACCCCCGTCGGGGTGGAGTTGCCCACGTGGAAAAGAGGGAGAGCGGGTTCAGGGGAGAATTGGAGTATGGTGTGGGCTCGTTCGATGTCCACATGGGGACGTCACGGAGGCAGCTGGGTGGGTGTGAGTCCGGACTGGATGGCAAGGTGTGGAAAGGATAAATAAACGTGGAAGTCACGACAGCACAGATGTCATTGAAGTCCGGAGACTGGCTAAGGTCAGCAAGGGCTCAAAAGCGGTCCAGGATCTACGTCCTGGGTCAACACTGATGCTGAGAGGTTTGGGAGAAACACAGACGTCAGCGATGGAGACAGAGAAGGAAAGGCTACTGAGGTCAGAGAAACACGCCAGCCGACGACAAGACAATCCTCGAAAGAGTAGAATGGACCGAACCGGCAACGAAGTGATGGAAGCATTTCAAGGAGAAGGGACCGACTGTGTCGAATGCAGCCAAGAGAGTCAAGGGTGAGTGATGGACTTTTCCTACAACGGCACTGTGATAGTTACACAACTCTGCACTTGTACAGAGAAAAATCAGTGAATTGGCGTATTTCGGTGTGTGAATTGATGACACTAAATTGTGCCTCAAGAAAACGGTTTCAAAATAAAAGGGCATTTAGCGTGTATCTACCCAGCATTTCTGCTCCCGGGTATTCTTCCCCCAAGGTAAATGAAACTACGTGCTTATAAGGCAGACGTATACGTGAATTTTCACAGCATCTCTGTTCATAACATACCACGCTTGAACTAACGCAGAAGTACATTATTATGTGAAGGGCTGGACATTTTGGGATATATTTACATGAGGTCAAAATACTCAGCCTTCAAAGGAGGGCGTACTGCTTATTCAAATAAAAATATATAGATCTCAAAAAACATTGCTTTGAGCAAAACAGACAGACATCGAACTGTAGGCCGTGATTTACTTCCTTTTCATGAAGTTCTGCCACGACCCAACTGAAGGACGTCAACAGAAATGAAAACAGAGGCTGCGCATGTCGAGGGGGGTTGGGTCTCAATTGAAACGTTGCAGAGGGCTGTTTTCTGTAGTCATGGGAATGATTCATATAGGGGAGGGGGTTTGGACACTCTAGGGGTTCGTGAAGTGTCGAAGATTTGTCAAGTCATGCAGCTAATGTTGACACGTTTCGCTCTATTTTCATTTGATTTGACTAAAAAGCGAAAAGAAAGAGGGAAATCAGAAGGAACACTGAACCGTCATGGAGCTACGCATAGTTTATTTACAGATCTCCCCCCAGCCCCACCATGTAAGTGACCTTTCCAGACTGTCAGTTGCCGGTCGGGTTCCAGGCGGAATGTCGGGAGCCGACATTTGTTGTGGCTGGTGTTGCCACGGTGAGTGGGCAGAGCCCTGTGGTGGGTCAGTGCCATGGAGGGGCTGCCGTCCTCTGTGGAGCTGGGCTTTGGGCCGATCCTCGGCAAGCTGGGCGAGGTGGTGGTGGCGCTGCTGCCCGATGGCCTGAGTCCACGCCTCACTTGCCACAGCCTCCAGTGGGAGACAGTGATGCGCCCACCTGTCGTCGGTTTACTGGTGGGTCTCTTATTTCTCTTCAGACTTGTTCAGTCTGTTAGAAGTCGACGTTACGTGAGACGTGAAAAGCGGCTGGCAGAAGCAGTGGCTGCAGCGATTGAGGAGAAATGCCAGCTCATTGACAAGCTCAGCGCTGCTCAAGAGGAGTATATGGGGATCGACTCGTCTTCAGAGAACGCCAGGCTAGAGAGAGAGTCGCTAAATATACCCGGCCTCACAGACGCTTCCCGAAAGGTGACGAGGACCAACTCAGTGCTGATGGAGGAATTAACTGGCCTGGTTCGAGAACTGAAGGCAGAGAGAGCCAAACGGTCGAAAGAAGAAGGAGAGATGGCCGAGATGCTAAAAGCGCTCGCGTCCATAGAAGCGGTCGTGAGATCCAGCACGTCACGAGGAGCTTTGCCAAAGCTGCCCGGAGGCCGAGAGCCAAGCCCTGCTGGTCCCTTCCCCGGCGGTGGGCCTGGGTCTTAAAGCGGGGCTGTTCTCTCCCCCTCCACGCAGGCCTCCCAAGCCGCCTGGCTGCCTCCAGCCAGCTGGACCTCCATCGGAGCGTTCCTGAGGCCAGTGGATGCAGGGGAGCCCCTTCGCTGGGCTGGAGATCCTCTACCTTCGCCTGCTGGACACCGCAGACGGCTCCTTCGCGGTCAGTTCCTCCAAATCGACAGACTTTTGGAATTCCTAGAGCACACCAAGAAAAGTGGGACTTTGTTTCACTTCACGGACTGTTTGGATTATCCCTCGTTAGTAGTGAAGAAGAGACTGATCTTTTCCTTAAATTGAACCTTCATCAAACTACCTTTCTCTAGACGATATTGTGTAAATATTATGTATATATTAAACTTCAGTGAATTATTAACGGTGTCTGTCTCAGTGTTGCATTGAAAGTTGTAAATGTGCGCCATGTAGCAGTCAAGACTTCTAGCAATCGACAGCAGTCTTGTTTCAGAGTAGTATTCCCAACAGTCGCGACTCACAAGTCGAAGGAGCTTTCTTGGACTAAGTGTGTAGTGGTTAGAAAAAGAAAAAGCTGATCGATCTCTTTGGGGATCAAGTTAGATTGCCTGGTTAGAGAGAGGTTTGCCTTCTTTTGTGACTTGATTCTAATGTGGCAACGGCTAAACAGTTTTCAAGAAACAAATGATAAACTACGTGGAGGTTTGTCCTTGCACTACACGAAGGCCGAGGGAGAGTTTACTGATGAAGAGGAAATCACCTTTGACATCTGGGGGGAACCTCCTCGTTGCTGCCCTCGGCCCCCTCTACTCACCAGCTAACGCTCCACACTGGAAAGCTGAGGGAAGTCTCAGGGGTTTCTCTCCCATGTGACGAAGTGAGGGTCTCGATCATTCCTAGTTTCACTCACAGATAATGTCCCCCAGTTAGGCAACGAGCACCAGCTGCGGATGACTCTAGTGGCAGGAAAGCAGCAAGTGGCAGTTGGAGCAAATAGGAGGGGTCACATGAGACAAATGGCAGAGACAGCATCAGCAGCACAGAAAGGATTTCTCCTCTTAAGTCGAGAGAAAGCAACAAACCAAAAACCTGTGCTTGCCTTGGCAACAGAGCAATGAAGACTAGAATGCGAGAGCCTGCCCTTGTGTTGCTGACATTTTAGGAAGGACAGGCAGGTGCTAAAGAATCAAATTGAGTAGAAGACATGGCATATTAGGTGATAACGAATGTTCTGGAGAAGAATAAACAAGGCAGGGTAAGGGGTGATGGGTGTGGGAATGGGGGGCACACTTGCCTAGACACACACTCTCGGTGGGAGTGGTCACCTGAGCACTGAGGAGCCCTGGAGGAGAGCTCTGTAGGCAGGGGGGGCAGAACGGGCCATGGCTCTGAAGGCGGCATGAGCACGGTGAGTGTGAGAAGCGACCAGGAGCCAGAGTGGCCCGAGTGCAGTGAGTGAAGCCAGAGAGAAGGGGGTCAAGGCCATCAGGGGTCAGAAGGTGGAGGGAGTCGAATCCACCGTAAAGAGTTTGGTTTCCCTTTCAGAGGACAGAAGCTGCCATGGGGAAGAGGAGAACAGAGGGAAACCTGTGGGAGAGCATGGCAGGGACTCGAGGCTGAGGATGGTGAAGGCTGCCCCCGGGCAGCGGTGGAGGTGGAGACGGAGAGATGGGGTGGGATCCGGGACCTGTCCTGCAGGCAGAGACCGTGAGACGTGCTGATGCCTGTGGGTGTGAGAAAAGAGAGGCGTCGGCATGGGGACGGGAGCCCCAGGTGAGGGGTGGTGTCCTTCAGCGAGATGGGGGGAATGGCAGAGGAGTGCCTTTGGACGGGAAATCAGAGTGGGTCTCTGTGAGAGTTAGGTTTCAGGGCCCCTCAGCCAGCAGAGTAGAAATACCGAATGTTCGGAGGAGACAGGTGTCTGCGCTCAGAGGAGCGTTCACGGCTGCAGATAGAAGTACGCAGGGGCATCGGGGAGGGAAGTTCCCGTAGCAGAGACGATGTCCAAGGGCCGAGAAGATGCCACAGGGTAGACTCCATGGGCCTGTTTGCGGCGAGAGCCCATCTTACAGATGCAGAAGCTGAGGCCCAGAGAAGTGAAGTGAATATTTACCTCTTCCTTTCTCTGGAGTGGAAGGGTCAGTAATCAGCCCAGGCCTGCCTCTGGTGTCCTGGGCTTGGAGGCCTCACAGATGAAAACAGTAGAGAACAGAAGCCAGGTGTCCCATGGGAGCCAGGTGACCAGGGGAGCACAGGAAGCCTCAAGCAGCTGTCTTGAAGGTCCACTGAGCCTGAATCCATTTGTGGGGTTGGGGGTGGTGGGGGCGGGTCGAGGGGGCTGGGAGGCCCTAAAAGATGGTGTCTGTAGCTGGCGTGGGTTTTATGGTGGCATTTCTAGGGGACAGAGATGAAGCTGGCCTCTCTTCTTTCCTCTTGATACTTCTCCTGTCCCCATTTCTTTCTTTGTTTTTGGCAGGGAGGGCCCGGGGGTGATGCCAGTTCTCAGGTTTTAGGGCAGCTCCTCGCTCTGGAAGCGGGGTTGCCTTTTAGAGCCAGGAGGAAGGGCCGAGAGGCCCAGACGTCGCTCCGGGCTCGAGGGCCTCACACGTTGCCATTTGTGGATGCGTCGTGAGGCTCCTCCTCAGAACCAGGGCTGCTCAAGGAAGAGCTCACTTCCTAACACGCGGAAGAATACTTGCCACAGTGGCTTGAAATGGGCCTCTCGAGGTGACATTTCGGTGACTTTTTCCCCTTCCTGAAGACGCATATAATTTTTACATTCCAAACGGGTATAGAACTGTACCTGGTGAAGAAAACAGATCTTTGAAGGCGCTAACCTCGAAAGCTCCCTAGGTGTCAGTGACCGAGGGAGGAGGGGGTTCTTCTCACCTCCGTCTTGCCTTTGAGAGAGGAGCGGCGTGTTTCCACTTTTGTGAACTTCCGGGAACCCCGCTGCCACCCCGATCCCTGGTTTGGCTGGGAAGGTGGGAGGTGGCGAGGCAAACATCCCGTCACCAGCGAATCCCGTCGAAGGCCGCGCTTGGAAAATGAGTCTGCAAAGAAACAGTTCACGCCACGCGTGGAGCCCTTGACCATGGTGTGGCGAACGTGCTCAGAGCCCAGAGGTGGGCAGGGGTGGACGGGGACGAGCGACTCCTTCTCCACTTGGGCCCTCCTGACCACCTGCAGCTCTAGGGGAACCCCCCCAAAGGGCCCCCGCTCAGTGCGGCTCCTGTGCCATGCCACGGTGCACCCCACTTCCGTGGGCACCTCTTATTAAATGTGTGCCCAGATGGTCCCTGAGGATGGGGCCCCGCCTGTTGTCCCCACCTAGAAGTCCAGCCCCGGGAGGCAGGCTGCGGTCCTGCGCTGGACTGAATGTCCACTGTCTGGAACGGGGACTGCGGCTTTGGCGGCTCACAGGTCAGATTTACAGGAGGAAGGGAAGGGCCTGGCTGCCCGCAGTGCCAGCTCCTGGTGCTCTGTCACCCCACACTCACACAGCAGTGCCCTCCCCTCCTCCGTGCCGTGCTTCCTGCTGTCGCCTCCCTCAGGCTGCAGGGGCCTCTCTTCCCACCTGCCTCCAACCTTCAAGTCCTCCCTGTCCTTCAAGGCCTCGTCCAGATGCCACTCCCTCTGGACAAGCCGCCCCCTGCCGCCCCCCCCCGCCCCCCCCCCCGCCACCGCAACCGCCACCGCCACCCCCGCCCTCCCCGCCTCCTAATTACCCCATCACGTGCCCCCTCCTCACTGACTGTTTCCAGGAGGCCCACCACCACCACACACACCCTTTATCGAGTAGTGTAGCTTTAGAGGCAGTCCCGAAGATGGTAGTACCGTACCTTCCTCTCACTATGTTCTGCTTCAATACTGGGGAGGCGTGTTGAGTCTGCCGCTGGGATCTTCACTAGGATTGTCTTGACTCTGTAGATCCTGTTGGGAAGAGCTGACATCTGCTGAACAATACCGAGTCAACCTATGAAGAAACATGGAGGAAGTCTGCATTGCTGTTGGTCTTCTGTGATTTCTTCTGTCAGCGTGTTGTAGACCTCCTCACATCGATCTTGTGCGTAAGTGTTTAGATTTACACCTGTGTGTGTCATTTTTGATGCTGATATCAATGATGTGTTTGTAACTTTAAATTCGAGGTGTTCACCGTTAGTATAGAAGAGAGTTGAGAATCATTTTCAAGCCCATTCATTAGCACGGTGATTAAGTCTTCCACAACCTGTGATGAGGCTCTGTTCTGCCTCGGGCTGTCTCTTCAGGCCTGGGATCCCTGGTCAGGAAGGTAGAGCCAGATCCAGTCCCCTGGGTGTTCACGGCACTCTTGATCCTACCGTCCCCCGGGGAGTGGAGGGTTTTGTGGGCTGTAAGCAGCGAAGAACCGCCACCGCCCCACTCTCCCCAGTTTGTTGCTGCGTCCCCGCTGTCCCCATCCGCGAGAACGCTTGGTGCCGCTGTTCGCAAACCAGTCGGCTAAACGACTTTTCACATCTGATCCCGTGATCGTCTGTTTTCTTTGCACTCCAGACGAAACCTAAAATCTGCAGATTTAGTTTCACATACACAATACTGCTACCACCTTGTATGGGCAGAACTTTCCGTGGACTCTACCCCCCCCTTCTGCTCTGGGGAGACTTTGGCCAGGAGGGCCAATGGCCCTGGGAGGCCACCGTCAAGCTGTTCCCTTCTGTGAAGGAATTTCCGACCCGGCGACATGATGCAGGGAGCTCAGCCTCCAGGCGTCCTCTATGGGGAATGTGGATCTGAGAATTTCTGCCTGTTCTTCCAAGGGGATACGCAGGGAAGGGGAATTCATGCGACCCACAGTGGACATGTCCTGTGGTTTGCCTCCGACGACAAAGGGAGAGGCAAGCCCTGGCTGAGCTCCCTTCCTGTGACAGCCAGGGAGAGCCAACGCTACGGAGAGATGCCACAGCCTCGGAACAAATGCATGGCTGGGAGTGTACAGCCGAGTCAAGGGAAGGAGCACAGGCCTGTGAGACCAGAGCCAGCCTTGGGTCCTGCTCCAAATCCCAGAGAGGTGATCTGCAGTGTCCTGGAAAGGGAGGAGCTGGCTCGATCTCGGTGGTTCTTCTTTTATGATCGGAGTTTCGTGGGTGCAGGGGAATGTGCTGGAGTGGACCCCACATCCCCGGCTCTGCCTTGAGCATGAGGAAGAGCCATGGGGCTCTTATCCCCCAGTTCTGTGCCGGGGAAAGAAAGAGGCTTCCAGAAAATTCCCAAGGACTGAACTTGACTGTGAGCTCCCCGTGAGGCTGGGCCTGGAGGGAGCAGAAGCAGATACCGATAAGCCTTCCAGAACCGTGACTTCCCGCACAGGTCACACGCACATCCGTGGACACACACCATTCCTCACAACCACAGGGCAGACGCACGAGGTCAGGCGATTACCCTTCTCATGGGCTCCCCTCCCACAGCATCCGTTACGAGAAGTTGCATGACTGGGAGATACATTTAAGTACTCGTATATATCTTTAGCTGCTCTTCTGCTCTTTACTGTTACGTCTTCTCAAGCCGAGGAATATTTCCCGAGACGACCTTGAAGAAATTAATTGGAAATCTGAAGACTAAGGAGGGACTGCGCTACGATGACGTGTATGTCCACATGCAGATCTGGAAAAAGTCGCAGGCTTGGTACAATCCACTAAAGTAGACTTTTGGTGCTCACGTAACTCAGTCATGCTTTTCTCTGCCTTCACACTGCACGTGTCATGATGGGGACTGGATAGGTCCTGTGATAGGTATTGGAGACTAAGCGGTGACACTGACAGGGAGACGCTTGAGCAGAGACCTGAAGGGAAGGAGGGAGACCAGCACGTGGGTCTCACAGGACAGGGATTCAAGGCAGAGAGAAGAGGAAACGTCAAGCCCTGGGGCAGGAGCATCTTGGCGCACTCGTGGAGCAGGAAGGAGGCCTGCGAGGCTGGGGCAGAGCGCGTGAGGGCCCAGCTGTGCAGTTCGACCGGGGAGGTAAGCGGGGGTCAGATCCCGTAGGGCTCCTGGGGCATGGGTGTGTTTGACTTGCACTCTGATGAGTGGAAAGCTGCTGGGGGCGTGAGCTGAGGACGGACCTGACTGGATCCTCTGGAGCTGGGTGGAGAACCGACTGCACGGCTGAGGGCAGGAGAAGGAGCTTGGTTAGGAGCAGCCACGCTCATGTTGTCAAAAGGTGAAGGCGACTCTGAACAGGTAGGGTAGCGGGAGGCAAGGAATGGCCGGATGAGGGCATTACTCTGATGCTGGGAATGAAGGCTTTGCCGATGGGGTGGAGGTGAAGAGGAGAGAGGGGAGAGGTCAAGAAAGACCACAAAGCTGGGGCCTGAACCCCCGTCGGGGTGGAGTTGCCCACGTGGAAAAGAGGGAGAGCGGGTTCAGGGGAGAATTGGAGTATGGTGTGGGCTCGTTCGATGTCCACATGGGGACGTCACGGAGGCAGCTGGGTGGGTGTGAGTCCGGACTGGATGGCAAGGTGTGGAAAGGATAAATAAACGTGGAAGTCACGACAGCACAGATGTCATTGAAGTCCGGAGACTGGCTAAGGTCAGCAAGGGCTCAAAAGCGGTCCAGGATCTACGTCCTGGGTCAACACTGATGCTGAGAGGTTTGGGAGAAACACAGACGTCAGCGATGGAGACAGAGAAGGAAAGGCTACTGAGGTCAGAGAAACACGCCAGCCGACGACAAGACAATCCTCGAAAGAGTAGAATGGACCGAACCGGCAACGAAGTGATGGAAGCATTTCAAGGAGAAGGGACCGACTGTGTCGAATGCAGCCAAGAGAGTCAAGGGTGAGTGATGGACTTTTCCTACAACGGCACTGTGATAGTTACACAACTCTGCACTTGTACAGAGAAAAATCAGTGAATTGGCGTATTTCGGTGTGTGAATTGATGACACTAAATTGTGCCTCAAGAAAACGGTTTCAAAATAAAAGGGCATTTAGCGTGTA